>NC_135222.1:23789048-23904048 GCF_052324685.1 Brachyhypopomus gauderio | reverse complement strand
GCATGTGTATGAAGCTTTGAACAGGCCTGCGTAGTGAGTGAAAAGTTGAATGTATTCATTAAAAATAAAGCATGTTATTTAGCTGTTAGCTTGATTGCTAGTGATCCAGTGGCACTAGTGTGAGTAGCATGTGCTCCTGTGTCTGAGAGGGGCCAAGCATGACCCAGCCACGAGGACAGGACATTATGATGTGAACATCACTGAAGTATCACTACATATTGTATTCTAACATGCATGCAGCCTGTAAAATAGCTCATTATCAGGTCCAACATGTTCCTATTGTGCTGTTTCGTGGTCGTTACTGCTATGGAACACACATGGGAGATATTCACACATCTCGGAGGTCTGTCACAGGCACTGAGGTATTCCTGAGGTTTGTCAGGAATAGCTCTGTATGAAAGGATTTCTTTATATACCAAAATTTCTTTATATATTGAAAACATTTTTCCTGCACTGAGGGCAAAATCAATACAGCTTGTGTGTGTACAAACGGGTATGTGTTATGGTTGGATCGCTTAGTCAAAATGAATCAAATGTGTGTGTGTGTGTGTGTTATTTTGCCTATTCAGACCCGGGGATTGGAAGTAAGATGTGTTGTTCAGTGTAAAACAGCTCTAATGAAACAAAATTGCACCGTGCTCTGCCCGTATAAAAAACCTTAAAGGTCAGTATCAGATCAGAATCCCAGTATGTAGAAAGAAGTCTTGGTGTCTCACCTAGGTCCAGTGATTATCTGGGAGATGAGTCTATCACAGAGAAGCAGTGAGTCCCGTCTGTATGAGTGTGTCCCATCACTATTCTGATCCTGACTGATAGTGTGTCAGAGCCCATTCAGGAGGAGATGAGTTAGTCATTCACTCTTCAGCTCAAACATAGAGAGCAAATTGAATCTGTATTCCACTCAGCAAACCAGACAAGACCAGACCAAACCAGACCAGACCAGACCCCCCCCCCACGTCACATACAGGTATTTGTGAGGTAGTTTTGGAAGATATATAGAGATGGCAATATAGATAGAAATGATATATAGAGATAGATGAAGAGGAAGACATGTGATGCCTACCTGGATGTGTATTGTATGGGATGTGTTCAGCCTGTATTTCCACCGGGCTGGAACCCCTGGTAGGGTGAGACACATGGAGGCTGAGGTCACGTTCCACGTGTGTTTAACCAGTGAGACTTTCATGGCTGGTCTGTGTACCTGTTCTACGTGCGTTTGACCAGTACATCTGTCCTTGAAGGGAAGGGAAGTTAGCCATAACGTATCCCAGTCAACCATAACGTATCCCAGTCAGCCTTAACGTATCCCAGTCAGCCATAACGTATCCCAGTCAACCATAACGTATCCCAGTCAGCCTTAACGTATCCCAGTCAACCATAACGTATCCCAGTCAGCCTTAACGTATCCCAGTCAGCCTTAACGTATCCCAGTCAGCCATAACGTATCCCAGTCAACCTTAACGTATCCCAGTCAGCCATAACGTATCCCAGTCAGCCTTAACGTATCCCAGTCAGCCATAACGTATCCCAGTCAGCCTTAACGTATCCCAGTCAACCTTAACGTATCCCAGTCAAGCGTAACGTATCCCAGTCAGCCTTAACGTATCCCAGTCAGCCCTAACGTATCCCAGTCGAGCTTAACGTATCCCAGTCAGCCTTATCGTATCCTAGTCAGCCATAACGTATCCCAGTCAGCCTTAACGTATCCCAGTCAGCCTTAACGTATCCCAGTCAACCTTAACGTATCCCAGTCAGCCTTAACGTATCCCAGTCAACCTTAACGTATCCCAGTCAGCCTTAACGTATCCCAGTCAAGCTTAACGTATCCCAGTCAGCCTTAACGTATCCCAGTCAACCTTAACGTATCCTAGTCAGCCATAACGTATCCCAGTCAGCCTTAACGTATCCCAGTCAGCCTTAACGTATCCCAGTCAACCTTAACGTATCCCAGTCAGCCTTATCGTATCCCAGTCAGCCATAACGTTTCCCAGTCAGCCTTAACGTATCCCAGTCAGCCTTAACGTATCCCAGTCAACCTTAACGTATCCCAGTCAGCCTTAACGTATCCCAGTCAACCTTAACGTATCCCAGTCAGCCTTAACGTATCCCAGTCAAGCTTAACGTATCCCAGTCAGCCTTAACGTATCCCAGTCAACCTTAACGTATCCCAGTCAGCCTTAACGTATCCCAGTCAAGCTTAACGTATCCCAGTCAAGCTTAACGTATCACAGTCAGCCTTAACGTATCCCAGTCAACCTTAATGTATCCCAGTCAGCCCTAACGTATCCCAGTCAGCCTTAACGTATCCCTGTCAAGCTTAACGTATCCCTGTCAAGCTTAACGTATCCCAGTCAAGCTTAACGTATCCCAGTCAGCCTTAACGTATCCCAGTCAACCTTAACGTATCCCAGTCAGACTTAACGTATCCCAGTCAACCTTAACGTATCCCAGTCAGCCTTAACGTATCCCAGTCAGCCTTAACGTATCCCAGTCAGACTTAACGTATCCCAGTCAACCTTAACGTATCCCAGTCAGACTTAACGTATCCCAGTCAACCTTAACGTATCCCAGTCAGCCTTAACGTATCCCAGTCAGACTTAATGTATCCCAGTCAAGCTTAACATATCCCAGTCAGCCTTAACGTATCCTAGTCAGCCTTAATGTATCCCAGGACACCAACACTGCTTTATATGTCTTACTGATTCTTCTGTGTATGGTAGTATATTGTGCAATGGTAGAATTGTAATGCAAAACACATGTAGAACTCACATCACCAACATTCGTGAGGAAGATCTTGGGTGTGTGGTGCGTATGATTTTGACATTGTCAGGTGGATCTGCTTGACAGTAAAATAAGCTGAAGAGCAGAACAGAGTTTCTGGCATCTCTGGGGTTAAAACATTTGTCCCTCTGCTCTTTGCTGGCTTCTAATTCAAATGTGCTAATGACAGACTGAAGAAAATGACTTGTGAGGTGCTGACATGTTTAGATCCACGATGACATAAGTGTGTGGTGATTCACCACAGGAAGAAAGCTGCAGATTAAACTCAGAGCATGGCCTTGGCGCTCATGCAGATTACTGCACTGTTCTGGCAAGTAAGGATGAAAATTTTTGAATAACGTATATCTGAAATTTCATTTAGATAATTTACTGAGAAAATATAATATGAAACATTATTGTGATTTGCTTCTGCATTGCAATGAAGAGAACAGTCCAGGAGGTTATAGCCACATAATTTAGGAGATTATAGCCAAATAATACAGGAGATGATAACCACATAATCCATGAGATTATAGCCACACAGCTGCTGTCCCCGAGGTGTTAGTTTCGTCACCTCATGGCTGCTTACCTGTTTCTAATCTGAGTAATAAATGGCTTTAGCTAATCTGAGAAATAAACTGGATGTTGCTAGAAAAACAACAGTTCTCCCATCTGCAGTGGAACCTTCTCACAGAAGCTCTGTATCAGTCTCGGCGGTGCTCTGGAGGACGGGCTCATCACATGTGTAACTGTTACTGCTGGCTGCAACAGCCACTCAGTGAGCACTTTTCAACTCGCTGTGCTTTGTCTGAAATTGCATGATGGTCTGGAATAAGTGTTTGTGGGTTACGAATACAGCAAAGCTGTTCTGTTGTTTGGGGCCTGGAAGTACATTGAACGTTCATGCTAATTAGACAGAAGCAGCTTGGATTTCAAAGGTCAGTTTGCCCAACCAACGCCTCATGACCTGCTCTCTGATTAGACAGCTTTGCGTGTCGGAGATGACATGGCACTGTGTCACCTTAGCAACGGCTCTCGTACACGCCACCGTGGTTGACATGGTGCTGGACTGCAGTGGCCACCACCAACCACACCACCACCATAAACACCACCCACCCACACCACCATCACCCACACATTACTAACCACACACCACCACCCCCACACACCACCACCATAAACAACACTCACCCACACCACCACCATCCACCCACACATTACTAACCACACACCACCACCCCCACACACCACCACCATAAACAACACTCACCCACACCACCACCATCCACCCACACATTACTAACCACACACCACCACCATAAACAACACCACCCACACATTACTAACCACACACCATAAACAACACCACCCACACCACCAACCTACTCATTACCAACCACACACCACCACCAGCCACGTTTCACAAACTACGCATCACAGACCACACTCTCCCCAGCCCACAAGACGACAGTGGAGCTTGTTGCTATGGAGAACAATCACACAGGAGATGTTGGCAGGAGGACGCATGGCTGAGGGCAGTAATATGGCCTCCGTAATTACTCCTCTTCTTCAGGCGCACAGTGGGCTGAAGAGAAGATCTAACCCCCCCCTCCCATCCCCCCCCCCTCATCAACCTGAACTACCAAGTCATGGTCTACTGTGCTGCAGTAACGCGTTAAGAATTTGGATTCGTTCAAACCATCACGCTTCACACTAATGTATGTATGGGAAGGTAGTCAAACCGTATGAGGTCTGACACTCTCTGGTTGCCTCTGGTGATCTCTGGTTGCCTCTGGTGATCTCTGGTGATCTCTGGTTGCCTCTTGTGATCACTGGTGAACTCTGGTGAAGAGAACAGGGTGCTGAGCTGAGGGCTGCTGTGTTCAGTGCAGCGTTTAGAGCCGACTGTTTAAAATAACGATGATGGTTGTCTCAGAAGAACACCTCCTCTAACTTAATGAGTCCAGCACAGCAGAAAGCCAAGTCACAGCCTCGAGATGTTCACAAAATGAGAAATATAAAAGATGGTGTGTGTTGTGTTTACATTTTCATATTGCGAGAAACACCGATCTATGGAGCTGTGCTCAGGCTGCAGCCGAAAGTGCATGATTTGTTCCTCAGATCGGATGACTGTTCATTCTGTTATTTGTAAATGATTGCTTCCCTGGTGATGTGGATTTCAAACGCAGATGCAGGAGTGATGGACCAGCATCATCTCATACTCCAAATCATCGTTCTGTCTGTTCCTTCATATCACACCGGATAAACTCAGTTGAACAGGGTGGGTGTTACGATGGAGGAGGCAGCTGTGTACTGTTCAGCTTTGTAGTTAGAACTTCCATCACTCTGAATGTGACATTGGTGTTGTTCATGATACAAAAGATGCTTTGAAACCTGTTTTGAGTGGCCAGAAGGTCCAGACAGACAGATTTGTAAAACTCTGACAGGAATCAGAGTGAGCATTTCCAAAAATCAGATTTGGACTGACAGTGTGAACAAAGCTTTGGATTTCTCTACACTCAAATGTGTGAATGATTTTAATTGGTGACTTCAGCAGGCCATTGTTAGTGGTACAATCCATTAGAGCAGAGAAGGGACATCAGAAACCTGGTACTGAAATGTCAGCACCTGTTCAGAGAGTCAGAAACAGAGACAATTGAAAAAATCACTGGACTTTTACCAGATGGTGTAGGATACTCACACAGGATGCATTAATGTAGGATACACACACACAGTTCTGTTTATGGAAAACACCATAGTCAAGCTGAGTTTCAGAAACAGTAAACAGACTGCTGGAGATAAGGTAAACAGACTAAACTCAGAAAACCATAGAGTCAGGCAGTAAACAGAAACAGATCGATCAACAGTAGACACACACAGGAATAGTCTTGCAGACTAGCGAAGACAATGGTGTGTGTAAACCAGAGATTCCCTTGGTTTAGTACTGGGGTGTCTGGAGTGTGAGAGTGGTAATGAGGGGTCATGTGGAACAGATGTGCTTAATTAAGTGGGAGTGAAGTGGTGGATCTGAGGGCTATGGACACTGATTTTGGGAGTGAGGCTGGAGGCGTGGCTTGTGACTGGAGGTGTGACTGGAGGCGTGGTTTGTCACTGGAGGTGTGGCTGGAGGCATGGCTTGTGGTTGGGGGTGTGGCTTGTGACTGGAGGTGTGGTTGGAGGCATGGCTGTAGGCGTGGCTGGAGGTGTGATGCAAACCGGACTGAACTGGTGTTCCTGTGTAGCACTTATGGTACATGTTATATGGACAGTGTGAGAGCGAAAGTACCGGTGTCCGTGAATCTCAACGAGGCAACAAGTGGGAGTGAGTGGGAGTGAGTGGGAGTGAGAGGGAGTGAGAGGGAGTGAGAGGGAGTGAGAGGGTCACTCACAGCCGAGACGAAGCTCCGGACCACAGCAGCAGTCCCAAACACAGCTATGTGTCATTGACTGCTTCTCATGGGGCAGCTTCTCGCGTTCCTGTGTGTTCCTGGAGTAGTTGAATCTGACCATCATCCATCAGACCTGTGTCTGAGACCTGTGTCTGAGACCTGTGTCTGAGACCTGTGTCTGAGACCTG
Source organism: Brachyhypopomus gauderio (assembly GCF_052324685.1). Classification (NCBI taxonomy): domain Eukaryota; kingdom Metazoa; phylum Chordata; class Actinopteri; order Gymnotiformes; family Hypopomidae; genus Brachyhypopomus; species Brachyhypopomus gauderio. The sequence continues at coordinate 23,897,711 of NC_135222.1, read as the reverse complement.
TGTCTGAGACCTGTGTCTGAGACCTGTGTCTGAGAGAGCAGTGTGAATCTGATGTGTCAAGATGTAATCTGCTGGTCAGAAAAGCGATTACTGTAGATCAAGCACATTTTGAATGTGTTCAGAGTGAACAGAAACTAAATATTAAATGATAATGTAGTCCATTGCCACACTATTGATCATCATCTGTTTTAGTTCATCATTATTCGAACGCTAACGTGATTGAGGCTGGAAGCGAGCACACACCGTGACTCAGAAACTGCTCATGTTCCCATTAATGTTGGTGCGCCATCTTGTGGCCAATTTACAGAAATACACAATCATGCGACCCATTACCATTGTTATTAAAAAACAATAAACACGTTATTAAAAAACAAATTTACAACTCTTATGCAAACGGCCTCACCGCCCCCGAGTAATTCAGATTTGGTGCGTTCAGATTTAAAGCACGAGTATATTGTTATTTTTTATTAAAATAAAAAGGGCATCGCTTTGAAGTTCAGAGGAGTGCGTAAGGTCTGCTTTTCCTTTAATGTTTGAACTTTCTGTACTGTTAATTTTGGTCTGCTTTTTTAAAGCAGGTTTGATATCAACACTATAAATATTACACTCAGTTATTAAATAGATAAATGTGTGAAGCACTTATTTTGCAGATTGACAGATTAAGATGCAGTTGCAATATTTTTCCACTAGATGGACTAATAGACTAATATGTGCATAGGTGCTTTATGTTGAATACGTCGAATGTTTCTCCTCTTCCATTTATTTATTTTAAATTTTTAAAGATTTTATGGTGATATTAGAACTGAAAATACGGTGTTTATCCGTGTTTATAACAAATCGTTTGATAACACTTTCCCTCATAATTTAAACCATAATGTCAGATTTCACAGTGTGCTAATGCAATGTGTAAAGCATCAAGGTTTATGAAAAGAGTTAATCTTCACATGGAGATGAGAGACTCCTGTAATGTAAGAGAGCATGGTCTTAACTCCACTCCTGCTGTCCCTGTGAACCCTTACGGGCTGAGGGGGTGGAGCTGGGTGGGTGTGGGGTTGAGGGGCTGATTGAATATTGAATATTCATCAGTGGACAGTTTGGTCAATAAGCACTATATGTGAGACTGTCCTGCCTAACCACTCTGGAGCTACTGGATGTATACTGGTCGTATACTGTTTGTATACTGGTCGTATACTGGTCGTATACTGCTCTTATTGCTTTCTGAACTCTGAACACAGCAGATTCAGTGAGAGAATGAGTGCGTGTGTGTGAGAGAGAGAGTGCGTGAGTTTGAATATGTGTGTGTGTGTGTGTGTGTGTGTGTGTGTGTGTGTGTGTGTGTGTGTGTGTGTGTGTGTGTGTGTGTGTGCGCGTGTGTGTGTGTGTGTGTGTGTGTGTGAGAGAGAGAGAGAGAGAGAGAGAGATAGACTTGTTTTAGGATGATGGTGAGAATTGGTGGTTACACCTCTGACAGCGACAGGAAGACATTAAAGAAGACATTAAACAGCCCTGGCGCACACACACACACACACACACACACACACACACACACACACACACACACACACACACACACACACACACACCACCTTTTCACACCTCTTCTCCATTTATGCTTGAAACACCAGTTAGTGAAAAAGAAACTGTCTGCTGTTTATTGTCTGTCTACTTTTGTAAACTAAATCTAACTAAATGTAATTTCTACTTACATTACTATTAGAAAACATTAGCTGTATTAGAAAACAGAGGAAGCACAGCATTGTCTGGATTGTCTGTGTATGTTTTACTTTTTCTGCATGTACTAAACAACTGTAGACCTTCATGACAATAATTCATTCCTGTCAGAAGCTTTGCTTTTTGCAATTGCTTTAGAGATCATCCATTTATAAGCTTACATTAAAAAAGATGAGAAAAGAACATTTTAACCTCCCTTCCACCAGGGGGCAGACTTCCCCTGCAGATAGGCCAAGCCTCCAAGAATGTCGCTCATATATATCAATGCCCTGCATGCTATGATAGATTCATGGGGGTAGAGAGCACTGTGTGCTGGGGGCGGCCGTCTGAACTCCTGTCCCTGGTCCACACACGTCCTGAGAGATAAGCAGCTCTCTCATCTATAGAAGGGTGAGCAGAGGGTTGCCCTAGCAACCTCAACACATTCTAACTGCCAGGGGTACGGGATTGCAAAAAAAAAAAAAAAAGTGTATTGTTGTTTACAGGAAGAAAAAATGGAGGGAGATATCTCCATCTGTCTGCCGCTCTCTTGGGCTGTGGAGGTGGAGCAGGGTGATGTCTGATTGCTGGTGGAGCTGGAGCTTCTGTGACAGTTTCTGCGTCACTGTATTTCAAGTCTGACTAATTCTGTTTGGCATCTCCTCTCTGCTAATTCAATCATCACTTAAGTATTACATTTGTCAAATATTTGAAGCACTCATCTAAGTCATTTTAACACCACCGAATAGAGAAGCATAATTATAAACTGCATGAGGTGTGCACTTGTGTGTGTGTGTGTGTGTGTGTGTGTGTGTGTTGATAAAACCTTGTTACATACAATTTAAGCATCAGATGATGTGTGTTCTCCTGTTCTGTAAGGTGTAAGGTAAGGAGTAAGGTGGCATGTTGTGAAGTTGTGGAGTAAGGTGGTGTGTTGTGGAGTATCGTAGCATGTTGTGGAATAAGGTGGTGTGTTGTGGAGTAAGGTGGCGTGTTGTGGAGTAAAGTGGCGTGTTATGGAGTAAGGTAGTGTATTGTGGAGTAAGGTAGTGTGTTGTGGAGTAAGGTAGTGTATTGTGGAGTAAGGTAGCGTGTTGCGGAGTAAGGTAGCGTGTTGTGGAGTAAGGTAGCGTGTTGTGGAGTAAGGTGGCGTGTTGTGGAGTAAGGTTGCGTATTGTGGAGTAAGGTTGCGTATTGTGGAGTAAGGTAGTGTATTGTGGAGTAAGGTAGTGTACTGTGGAGTAAGGTGGTGTATTGTGGAGTAAGGTGGCATGTTGTGGAGTAAGGTAGTGTGTTGTGGAGTAAGGTAGTGTATTGTGGAGTAAGGTGGCGTGTTGTGGAGTAAGGTAGTGTGTTGTGGAGTAAGGTAGTGTATTGTGGAGTAAGGTGGCGTGTTGTGGAGTAAGGTAGTGTGTTGTGGAGTAAGGTAGTGTATTGTGGAGTAAGGTGGCATGTTGTGGAGTAAGGTAGTATTTTGTGGAGTAAGGTGGCGTGTTGTGGAGTAAGGTAGTGTGTTGTGGAGTAAGGTGGTGTGTTGTGGAGTAAGATAGTGTATTGTGGATTAAGGTGGCGTGTTGTGGAGTAAGGTAGTGCATTGTGGATTAAGGTAGTGTGTTGTGGAGTAAGGTGGTGTGTTGTGGAGTAAGGTAGTGTATTGTGGAGTAAGGTAGTGTGTTGTGGAGTAAGGTAGTGTATTGTGGAGTAAGGTGGTGTGATGTGGAGTAAGGTAGTGTATTGTGGAGTAAGGTAGCGTGCAGTCTCGTGGTGAGTCTGAGTAAAGCTGACCGTACTCACGCTCCTCCACTGCTGTTTGGCCAGTAATTATTCTTCTGTTGCCATGGTTATGAGCTGCAGCCCCCTGATGCCTGTGTCAAAGGAGGTGTCCAGCCGCGGGAAAGACGTCATCTCATTAACTAAAACACACACACACACACACACACACACACACACACACACACACACACACACACACACACACACACACACTCGCAAAACTGCTCTCACAGGTTAGTGAACAAGGAAGCAAGACAACAGTCACTTTAAGACATTGTTTGGTTATCCTGCAGGCAAATGTACAATTGTTTGTTCATGTTAAATGTAATTTTAAACAGAGATTTGTCAATATGTGGTACAAATGTAAATAGAAAAATAGATGTGTTTGGTGTACCTGTGCGTACTGTCCAGTAGGGGCCACTATAAACTTTATCGTGTGTCTCTTAGTAACGAGTGGGTGATGTCATATGGATCACGTGAACTTTGAAATATAATTTTTTAAGATGAATGATTTTTCGTCTCATGGATGTTACTTTTGATTCATGAAAGATAATAAATATTTCAGATAATATTTTCTGTTTGTGATTTTTGTAATAAAAATTTATTTTTGACAATTTTTTTGCATGATTCTGTTGACAAAAAATCTAAATAATTAGATTAGATGGAATAAATGAGATTTAAATCAAATTTGATTTAAATCAAATCACTATGTGAACACGCTCACTAACAACGGTTTTATTTTCACTTTTCCATCATCCTAAGTTTGATGCAGTGACATTACCTTGACAACCATGTACCCATAGGTGTTTCTATGGCAACAAAAATTAGAAGTACCTTGCCTCTCCTTGGCCAAGTCAAGAAAAAAGAAAGGGGGAAGAGAGAGAGATGGAGAGAGAGATGGAGAGAGAGAGAGACATAATGTAGAAGGATGGAGGAATACCATATGTTTCCATAGATACCAATTGAAGGTATTATTGAATTTGTGGTGCTTTGATAGTATCTAGTGTGCGATTAATGGAACAGACTGTGTGTCCGTGAACACGCTTTGCTCTGGTCACACATGACATGATTGGGTCTCATCTTTGTACTCCAACCTAGTAAACTTCATGCTTATGATCTTTGAAGTGCTTCGTTTAGGATTTTGTCCTAATTATAATTATACTGACCAATAGCAGAAGGACTCTGTAGCAGTTGCCAGGTCTAAGGTCCTGGTCATGATCAGGTCATGAAGCATGTAGCATCAGCACATGTTCATGTTAGAAAACCCAGCTGTGGTGTGGATGTAGATGGGGTGATGGTCCTGCCTCTAGCAGACCTCTGAAACCTGCAAATGAAACCTGTACTTCCTTTAAATATACTTCTTTATTGTAATCTAAATCACTGAAAGGTACAGCACATCTTTGATGAGATAACTGGGAAGTAAAGCCTCGCACATGGGCCGTCTTCCTGAGGTCCAGGTACCTCGCACATGGGTCGTCTTCCTGAGGTCCAGGTACCTCGCACATGGGCCGTCTTCCTGAGGTCCAGATACCTCGCACATGGGTCGTCTTCCTGAGGTCCAGGTACCTCGCTCATGGGCCGTCTTCCTGAGGTCCAGGTACCTCGCTCATGGGTCGTCTTCCTGAGGTCCAGGTACCTCGCTCATGGGTCGTCTTCTTGAGGTGCAGATACCTCGCTCATGTTAGATACATCTCCCATGGTAATTGAGAAGTCCCCAGTACAGTGGTGAAAGGTTCTGGGCTGTGTGGATGGTATCAGTACAGCAGTTTTAAATCTGCTGCTTCCAGGACACTGGAGGTGTTTCGCTGGTGTTGCCTCTTTCCACAAGAATCATTAGCCATCTTCTCTGGGACGAGTGTCGCAATAGCAGAGCCAGAGACACCATCACCAACACCTTCGTCTCCTGGAGCCAGCGCCATTGTGGAAATCCCAACTGCTCATTGTAGTCTCAGATGCAAGAGAAAACGAGCTCAACCATGGCACATATTTTAGTCCCAGAATCCCATCTCAGCTTGGACACAAGATCCCTGAAAGTCTCCCATAAGACCGGCTTTTATAGGCTAGTGCAGTGAGTAGAGGTGGATGGAGATGACAGAGGGGTCTATACTGGTGTCTGTGTCTCATACAGCCTGACATGTGTAAACCGAGACCATGTTTACCATAGACCATGATTAAACCTAGACCATATTTAACCCTAGACCATGAATAAACCTAGACCATGTTTAACCCTAGACCATGATTAAACCTAGACCATGTTTAACCCTAGACCATGATTAAACCTAGACCATATTTAACCGTAGACCATGATTAAACCTAGACCACGTTTAACCATAGACCATGATTAAACCTAGACCATGTTAACCATAGACCATGATTAAACCTAGACCATGTTTAACCATAGACCATGATTAAACCTAGACCATATTTAACCATAGACCATGATTAAACCTAGACCATGTTTAACCCTAGACCATGATTAAACCTAGATCATATTTAACCCTAGACCATGATTAAACCTAGACCATGTTTAACCCTAGACCATGTGTAACACATGCTTTAATAAGACTGTGCTATAATCAGACAGTGTTATTCACACAATGCTTCACTTACACAATGCTTTACTCAGATCTTGAGATACTTAGACCATGCTGTAATCAGACCGTGCTGTAATCAGACCGTGCTGTAATCAGACCGTGCTGTAATCAGACCATGCTCTACTCAACAGAGCAGCTAGTTCAGCCAGCTCACACTGCATGTTCCTTACAGACTTCCCAGGACTCTAAGTGAGGGACACTAAGTGAGGGACACTAAGTGAGGGACACTGTTCTGTCATTCTGCGTCAATACGTACACTGGGAAAATCATCGGTCTGATTGTTATTACTCCTCTGTTGCATGTGATAGCAAAATGGTAAATGGTTTGCAGACTGAAGATAAATCAGCCCCATTATGTGAAATGGAGTTCTGGCTTAATGTGTTGAAACCGAACGGAGGGTTGCAGTGGGCACACAGCTGCTGGAGGAACTGAATGATATCATACAGCTTGTTGACTTGGGTTGGTGCATGTGTGTTGAAATGTGTGTGTCTGCGTGTGTTGGTTGCAGGAGAGAGGGAGTAAGATCATGTGGTCAGCTTCATTGGCAGTGTGTAGACGGCGGGGTTGAATCCTCCCTGATTACAATAGTGAATGATCAATGGAGAGCTCCTCCTGGCTTTCTTCACCTTTATATACACAACTTGTGAATGTGCTATGGGCTCAGTGTGTGTGTGTGTGTGTGTGTGTGTGTGTGTGTGTGTGATGACCCATGTATGTGTTGCTGGGAGGACTTGAGCACACCTCCAGACTGTCCAGAGTTGGTGTGACTGCAGGGATCTCCGTGCCCTTCAGAGTGAAGTTGTGTGAGACCTCAAAGCAAAGGAGTGACAGTCTCAACAACATTCCTTCTGACATTTAATATTAACACTTCAGTACAAATTAAAAACGTGTGTGTGTTGTGCGCTGTTGTTTCTTTGCTAATTGAAAGAAAACAAATTGACCAACTGATTATTTAATTAATTAATCGCGAAAATGTTTAGCTGAAAAATTGAATATAATTCTATTTACTTGGGCAACGTTGTCATGGCTACAGTCATGGCAGCGAAGCCAATGTAACTGAGAGGTTCTGGAAGTTTCCGGAAGATTCTGGAGATTCTGTGGGAGCAGACCTGCTAGGAGGGGCACGTAGACCACACAAAGCACTCCAGAGGGTTGGACCACATTTCTATTCTGGGCATATGAACCTACAGCGCTGTTCCATTAGATGGATTGATGGGGGATGTGAGGAGATTTGAGTTTGAGTGCAAGTCTTGGCCTTGATCGAGGAGAGAGACCGAGAGGAAGGTGTCACCAAAGTGATGCACCATGGTGGGTCTGCCAGACAGCACGTCACCATAATAGTCAAGATGAGAAATCATCGTGGAGCGGTTTTGTAGTGCCGCCCCCATAAAACGACGCTACAGCCTTGAATTGAACTGTGCTGGGAGAACTTAAAGTGCTAGTATGTGGGATTTGCATTGTAGCTGTTTTCCCTGAAGTGACATTCGTTCTTTACCAAATCCCACATACCTGTACTAGAGGAACCACAATAATGGAGTCTGTCCACATTTGGTTACCTCTGGTTACTGGTTTCCTTTGCAAACGGTACAAACTGGCATCGTCGTTCACTATAGCTTTAAAGTAACAAGGTATTTAGGTATAAGGTCTAGGACCCTTTTGCAGTGGGATATGGGAGAAAATGTTACCTCAAGTAACACTAGCAATATATTACTAAATAGCATAATTTTACATAACATTGCCATGGTAAGTAGACTAGCGCTGACTGTGTTTGGAGTAAGGAGCCGTGTGGCCGGGCAGGTGTGGTAGGAACATATGAGCAAGGTTAACTGCAGCTACTACATCTGTTACTACGTCACATCTATGACGGTGTCTTGTCCTACAGCACATCTTCCTGCAAGGTGCTGTGACAGCCAGCTTGTAACCTGCTATTGCTTTGACATGCTCGTCTCTAGTTTCAGCTGTTTTACATTGTGGGAATGTTGTCCCAAGGTTTTATTTCTGTTTGGATCTGTGTTGTTAGAGTATAGCATTTCTGGCAGAAGAGAAAATTTTTCTTCCACCACAACAGACATATCTGGAGGTGCTTAATAGTGACACAGGATTTGATCATGTTTATCAGAAATGTGTCCTTAATATGTCCTGAACACATCCTGATTGCCTCAGGCACATGGAGCGCTTGCATCGATTAAATTGCTTCTAAAATTATTTGTTCTGTGTTCTATTATGTGCCCTAGAAGCAGATTTAAATTAGAAGTCATAATTAACATACTTTTTACCTTTGACCTGACCCTGCTCATAGTGAATAAAAGTTTGAACGTGAAGTTTGAAATATATATACATCTGCCAGCCATCCCTCCCCTTGAGTCTGTGGCTCCTGAAACGTTTACTTCAGGAATAAAGAGGCTTCTGTTTCTGTGCCATCCTCACTAACACCTCCATAAGGTTCTGCTACCCGTCTACCCCTGCACTGCTAATTACAAAGTAGTTAATATGTATATTTGCTAGCTATTGAAATGCCTGTATCTCTTCTGAGATCTGATCCTGATTACATTCTAATTAGCTGCTCACCAGTGGGGGCCAGATGATGGGCCTAATTCACTGTAATGATTTCTGTTCCACTTTTGACTCTGTGCGCAAAAGATTGCCATGAGCTTGGCTTGTGAGTGCACTGTGCCCTGTGTCAGATCAGACAGCACAGGCTCTGTAGTCCAGCGAGGCAAGGGAAGTCAATTAAGTTATACTTTATGGATCTGTTTTACAATGGACGTGTACAGTGCCCATGCTAGAAGCAGCGTAGTACAGCCAACCAGAGCAGCAGTGGTAGGTCAGTGGTGGGTTGATCCTCGGGGAAGTGGGGGGGGGGGGTTGGCCAGGCCAGTGGGGCTTAGTACTTTAGATAGGAAAGGTCTCAGTGCTTTGCCGAAGGGCGCCGTGGATGACCAGGGACAATAGCCAGTTGAAAATGAAAAGCCCACAATTTGGCTGGAAAGAGGATAGTGCGCTTGGCGTGGAATATGTGATGCACTCAAGCGGAGTCACACAAACGGGCATTGCAAGACCCTCCGAGGGTTCGCTTCAACCAGCAGAACTCTGAGGAGTCCTCCAGAGTCCCGTGTCCTCTACACCCCTGTGATTCTCATTATTATACTCATCTCAGGTAGTAATTGAGATATTGTGTTAATGTTTTCACAGAGACACGGTTTAAAAGCCCCTTGACAGTGTCAGCTCTGCATGTTCTGTCAAATCATATACTGTATAACTCCACTTGCTCAAAAAATGCATTTTCAGATCAGTCCACAGGCATCCTGCAGTCAGGGCTTTGTGACATCCACTCCAATATACTTCCCTGTTGTCATACTGAAGCAGTTTTTACATTTTGATGGAATGCTTAGGACCAGGGTCTTGCTTCAGTGTGTTTACATTCTCATCTTTCCTCATTATGCCATCTGTTTCCTGAAGAGTACTGATCATTCTTCCAGCACAAAGACCCCCAACACCACAGGGATGCCCTCTGTGTTTCACCACGTTCTTTTAATTACGGCCCATAGCACTTTTTCTCCACACATATTATAGACGCACGGCACTCCACACACTGCACTGACCATGTTAACACCATTCTTCTTTTTTATGACATTCTTTAGAGAGACTTGTCCTTGTGTGGCATCATTACAGGACATGATGATGTAGGACTCTCTTAATGGTGAAGTTGGACTCTCTTAATGGTCGTTGTTGGTGTCTTGGTTTTCAGGTGCACCATTACCCATTCAGACCAAGGTTTGGTCAATTGCAGATCTTTTCTTATAGATAACTGTGGTACCATCAGATGTTTGGATTTTGCTCCTCAGGAAGAACCAGACTAAGGTAGACCCAGATATGCAGATGTTACTCGTGTTTTCTCTCAATCAAGATGATGATGTCCTGTGGCAGAAAGCCTTGTTTTCCCCATATGTCTGTTCCTTGTGGTCTTGTAATGCAGCTCTCTGTCAGCCAGGGAACTACAGTTATTAACATATCCTCCTACAAGAGCCCCAGCAGCATGTCAGAAGATCATCCCTCGAACGCTAATCACCCATCACTCCCTTGTTCAGATCATATACACTCACCGGCCACTTTATTAGGTACACCTGTCCAACTGCTCATTAACGCAAATGTCGTAACAACCAATCACATGGCAGCAACTCAATGCATTTAGACATGTAGACATGACCAATACGATCTGTTGCAGTTCAAACCAAGCATCAGAATGGGGAAGAAATGTGATTCAAGTGACTTTGAACGTGGCCTGGTTGTTGGTGCCCGACGAGCTGGTCTGAGTATTTCAGAAACTGCTGATCTACTGGAATTTTCACACAAAACCATCTCTAGGGTTTATAGAGAATGGTCTAAAAAAGAAAATAGCCAATATATCCAAGAAAATATCTTTGGGCCCATTAGTACCAATTGAGAATAGTGTCAATTGTATTAACGCGCCATGTCATAAATCTCAGACTGGTTTCTTCAACATGACCATGAGTTCACTGTTCTCGAATGGCCTCCACAGTCACCAGATCTCAATCCAATACAACACCTTTGGGATGTGGTGGAACGGGAGATTCACATCATGGATGTGCAGCTGTCATGTCATGTCATGTCAATATGGACCAGACTCTCTGAGGAATGTTTCCAGTACCTTGTTGAATCTATGCCACGAAAGATTAAGACGGTTCTGAAGGCAAAAGGGGGTCCAACCCGGTACTAGCAGGGTATACCTAATAAAGTGGCCGGTGAGTGTATACTCCCCAGTCTTTATCTTTGCTAAGTATTACCACTGTTTTCTAGTTTGCTTACTGAGCATACTATATATTGTTAGTATATCTGACCTTTTGCTTTGATAATGTTTCTTGTTTGCCCTTTGGTTTTGTTTGCCTGTATTCTTGGACTGCTTTATTGGTATATTTTCACATCTACGGGTTATGACTCAACTCATTAAAATCTCTAACATTAATCCACAAGCTTGTCTTGTCTGTTCATCAAACCCAACAGGGGTGCAATGTTTCTCTGTGAATCATCTGTGACAACTGTGTAGGATTGCCAAACCTTCTAATATCAATCATGTTTCTCTAATGGCGCATTTCCACTAGGGCCTGCTTGGCGCGGCACGGTTCGATACGGATCGATTTGCAACGGAGCGGTACGGTCGCGTTGTATTTCCATTACAATGGTGGACCACCACAATGTGGGTGGAGTCACTGTTGGCGCACGGGTTGTAGTGTCGTGACATCATTTGTATGCGACCACAACACCGTACAACAACGGACGAGATGGCGATAGCGATAGCAGAGGAGTCGCTCTCCTGTGACGCAACCTGTGACGACACTCCCTGGCCAATCAGTGTCATGCTGTTCCTCCACGTCACAGAAGTTCTCCGCTTTGGAACGAGTAGGTACGAAAAAAGTACCTGAAGGTATCGGCAAACTTGTACCTGGTACTAATGGAAACACTCACAAACCGTCTACGAATCGAACCGTACCGCACCAAGCGGGCCCGTGTGGAAATGCGCCATTAGAGATCAAAGGCCTCAGGGACTACTGGGTGGATATTCGTCAGACCTCAGCTCCTCTAATGATGGGAAGCTCCTTCCTAGCAGGACCCAAACGCTGATGAGGTGGTATGAGGAAGGGTAGCAAAAAAAAGGAGTAAAACAGCCCACTGCACTACGTAGGAACAGTGGAAATACTGGGAAGAGAATCAAAAGCTAAAAAGTGAAGAGAGTGTTGGGTTGAGACAAGGGGACAGTTGGCTCACCCAACCAGGCAGGATGGGCCAACCTCCCCATTACATTCATGGGTAACAAAAAGGTCCAACTAAAAGGGAGATCCTCATGGTTCAGCCAGGTCTGGGACTCAAACCTGGGCCCAGGGACCTTCACAAACACCATGTACACCATCAGAGAGGTGGAGGTGGTTGACAGGAAGACACACAACTCAAAGGACTGAGGGAAACTTCCCTTGGAAAGCACAACTTAGACACAGTGCAGTGCAGTACAGTATAACTCAAAAGGACCCACTATTACAATTTACCAGCCAAGACTGGTGGTTCCAAGTGGCCTATGCCAAGACTTCAGACTGAGCTTTCTGAAGCTACATATATGGGGTGGAACCACCTGATGGTAATTGGGCTAACGAGCCCCTGATTGTTTTCTGGCTCCCTCTGTTGGGCGCCTGCTGGTACTGCGAGTTACCCATTATGTATTGCGCTTTAACCTAGACCTGGTTGAGACCCTCCACACCGGAGAGTTTTATCCAATTCAACGGCTTTATCAATTAGTGTTTGGGCAGCAATCTGCTACCAGTAAAATAAATGGTGGGGGTGACTGCTTTTTAGTCAATTATTTACAGTGTACTAATGTTGAAATCATCACAAAGTCCTGCACAGCAGTCTTGGAATGCCTCTCAGCCAAACACCATCTGAATTACTCACTCTTCCTGTGAGTTTTGTTCTGTTCTTGCATCTTGCTGCATGCTAATGCTAACAAAACTAAATACATGTGCACATCGGCTGCTGGGCTTTGCTGACATATTCAGCATATCACCGTTGACACACCATTTTTCCAGACTGCTTCAAGTAAATAATTGTTTTGCCTTTACCGATGGAAGTGCTGGTCTCTGCTTGGAGTGACTACAGATCTATCGCACTTGTGTCCATGGTGATGAAGTGCCTGGAAAGGTTAGTTATGTCATTCATCAATAGCTACATCCCCACTACACTTGGTTCATAGCAGCTCATTTATCACCCGGACAGATCAGCGGATGATGCCACATCTCTCACTCTGCACGGTATCCTGACACATGTGGAGATGACAAATACTCAGATCAGGATGTCATGTTTTGACTCAGCCTTTAACGCGGTTGTTCCATCTGCATTGGTGCCGAAGCTGGACAACTTGAGGCTGTGTATCTCCGTCTGAAACTGTCCTACAGGCCCCAGTCAGTAAGGACTGGGAACAGACTATCAGGTACATCGACTGTGTGCACAGGAACACCTTAGAGGTCATTCTCCTGTGAATATGAACAGCTCTCCTGTGGACACTGCCAATAGCTTCAGATCTCTGGGTTTTCCACTGATGAACTCCTCCTGGTGTCCATAAATCAGCCATAGGAACATTATCTGTTTCTTTCTGAGGAAACTAAAGAACTGGGATGAACATTCACACTATGGTGACATTTTTTCTGCTACACAATAGAAAACAATCAAAACTGCATCCACAATCAGCACTGATCCTCCTCCCTCAGTACATCACAGTACTAGGGCACATTCAGTTACCATGGACACCTCACATCACACGGTCTCTCTCTCTACCTCATATGGTCTCTCTCTCTACCTCACACAGTCTCTCTCTCTACCTCACATGGTCTCTCTCTCTACCTCACATGGTCTCTCTCTCTACCTCATATGGTCTCTCTCTCTACCTCACACGGTCTCTCTCACTACCTCATGTGGTCTTTCTGTCTACCTCATACGGTCTCTCTATCTCAAAATATCTCTCTCTCTACCTCATAAGGTCTCTCTTTCTACCTCACGCGGTCTCTCTTTTCACTTCAAATGGTCTCTCTCTCTCTACCTCACATGGTCTCTCTCTTTACTTCAAATGGTCTCTCTTTCTCTACCTCATATTGTTATTAACCCCTTTCCTCATTACATGATAATGTTATAGATAACACATATCACTCCACACATAATCATTGATTCTTATTATTCACTTAAAGATGAGCCACTTTAATACTTTACCATGTAGTCATAAACATAATAGTGTATAAACAGTGGTTATATAACACTACCATAATATATTCAATATGTGTAATGCTCTGTCTTATTTACATGTAAATGAAGCTTTCTTTTATATAATCATATCTTATAGTGCAATATTACTCTTTCTCTCCTCACATTTGTTCATTCTACTTTATTCAGTGTTGTCAACACCTTATGTGAGACTATGCTCTATAGAATTTCATAGCAATTGAATCCTTGTATCAAATTGCATATGGCAATAAGTTTGGCTTAATGTTCCCAGTGTGTCAAGGGCAAAACCATACTGGCATTAAAGGCCCTTAAACACAGCTGAAGGTGCACGCCCAATTGGAAAGACAACATCCCAACTCCTAATTATGACAATTGGCGAATCAGAAATTTCTGAAATCTTTTTTAAAGAGACAATCGGGTTTGTTTATGTAAGCTATGCACCCACAAGAAATGTGATATATTCAATTAAAGCTGAAATATGTCTTTAATCAATTAAAGCTGAAAACTGTCTCTAAACATGAACTGTCTCTAAATGACCTCTAATGTGAACAAAATAGATGTCCTCACTAACTTGACAGTAAAAAAGTGACATGAAGTGTTTGGAGATGTGAGGCTGTGAATGTCTTTAGTCCGATTTGTATTCCTGGTATAAAGGATGTGGTTTAAGGCACTGGGGAAGTCCACAGTGTGTATGAAGAAAACAGGGACAGGACCCACATCGTTATTATCGTGAACTACTATCACAGGCACAATGTAGATGAAAGATGGTGGTGGATGTAGGTGGATGGGATGGTGGTGGGTGTAGGTGGATGGGATGGTGGTGGGTGTAGGTGGATGGGATAGTGATGGTGTAGGTGGATGGGATGGTGGTGGGTGTAGGTGGATGGGATGGTGGTGAATGTAGGTGATTGGGATGGTGGATGACACTGTTTTAGACACTCCACTCTATATTTTAAACAATAAGTAGTAATTGTAGGAATACTATTGTAACTACTACCCATAACTAGAGCTGTGAAGTGACAGCAGCGGGTTGCTCACAGTTGTTGGTACCTGTATACGCATTTGTGATTCGATGCAAAATTGAACTGCCCTGATTAAAAACGATGTTTCAGGAAATCTCTCAAATCTCTCAAATCTTAAATCTCAAATAATCTACATCTCTAATGGCTCATTCGAGCCATTTTTGGAGTCGGTTTCTCCAGCTGAGCTGTCAGGATGATGGAGGATAATATTCAGCTAAAATAGGGTAACGTCATCTAGCATATGTGCGACCTAATTTAGCGAAGCCTTCTGTGGCAGAGTGATCAGACATGTGTCTTCTTCTTTCTATTTTAGTATTTGTTTTACACAGCCTGCTTAATGCATTTAAAGCACGTTCAAAATAACTGCCTCTTAGTCTGGCCTTTAATACAGAAACTTTAAACAACTGTGTTGAAAGCAGCACACACACACACACACACACACACACACACTTCATTCATCATCTGCCTTCAGCACCTCAGGGGCTGCATGGCTGCAGGAGGGCTGCATTATTAACATGACTCTCTCTCTCTCTCTTTCCATCTGTCTCTCTCCCTCTCTCTTTTTCTCTCTCTCTTTCCATCTGTCTCTCTCCCTCTCTCTCTGTCTCTCTCTCCCTCTCTCTCTCCATCTGTCTTTCTCTCCCTCTCTCTGTCTCTCTCTCCCTTTCTCTCTCTCTCTCTCTCTCTCCCTTTCTCTCTCTCTCTCTCTCTCTCTCTCTCTCTCTCCATCTGTCTCTCTCTTCCCCCCCACCACTCTCTATACTGCCTGTGTGAGAGACGCCCTGGCAACAGTTGCTAGCGTAAAACTCTTCAGAGAACCCCAACCCCCATAACCCCTCATTTGAAGGAGGCTGTACGATGTATTGGCATTACCACTAATCATCTATCTCAGCCACTCTCCTCTCTCCTCTCCTCTCCTCTCCTCCCCTCTCTCCTCCCCTCTCTCCTCCCCTCTCTCCTCTCCTCTCCTCTGCTCACTTTTCTGCTTGTTTTTGTAGGCTATTTTCCTAGTTTCCCTTATGGTAGTGTTGCAGCATGGACATAAATAAACACAGAGGCTGCCTGGAGTCTGGATAGTCCAAACCACGCTGGCCGCCTGCTCAACACAGCCTGACTTCAGAAGGTCCTGTCTGCCCTCAAACGTTCCCCCGCTGAGCAGCGTGCTCACCTGCCCTCCTGCGTCTGGAGTGGAGCGGAGATCTTCTGATCTTTCAGTCTGATATGCTGTCTCTCCTGCCTGGGAGTCCGTTCAGACTCACACCTAGAGGGTGAGGTAGATTACACAAACTCTCTTTGCTGCAAAGCACACTGACATACTTGGAAAGTCAATGTGCCTGTAAATTAGTACCATGGTGGGAAGGGTTGACAACAAATGTCATATTTCTTCCAGCTGGTTGAACTCTTGAGCTGTTGAGCTGTAGCTAATATCTATAAAACTACTGAAGGGTGACAGTGCTTCTCACTTTGAGTCATAAAACAGAGAGAGAGACCAGCGTGGGCCTCCGCCATGAAGTATAACCTCCTCATTTATGAACTGTCGGATACAATTACTTTTCTGCTTAGACAAAATAGGCATGTACTGATCATATTTTTTTAAATATTATTTTTGTTTTCAGGTTTCAATATTTCAGCCACCTACAGCATTATAGACCCACTGCCTGCACATAATGAGGGATGGGATATGCTGTGTTTGTGAATCCTTATTAGCCATTAGACTGAATCACACTCCACCCATTCATAATCACTCATTCATAATTGCACATTAGTACTGATCTATATTCATAATTGACAGTATAGATTTATATTCACATGTTCAAAGATGCATATTAATATTGTTTATATTCACACATATAAATATACTATACTATACTTTATATACTAAAATCATGAAACTCCATCCATCAGATCCTCAGAGGGCACACACACACACACATACACCTACACATACACACACTCATATACACTGGGTGCTGAATGACATGAGTGTATTGTCTGTCAACCTCACAAAAGCGTTGAAGCTCACGTCATACGCAGTCAATGAGCACACGCCATTCATGGCACACGCAGTGTAACTCACCTGTCTTAAATTTAATTATGAGAATTATTACATCTGATTTGTGTATTTTTACAGTCAGCAGTGTGGCTCCCCATCCCCCAAACTGTAAGAACAACTAGAATGAAAATGGAACCTGTCATTAGAGGATTTATAGCATTATTATAGGATTTATAGTGTCTCCCCGACTAGTAATATATTATGATCCGTGAGAAGATGAACTGGGCTTGTCATTAAAGAGACTGAAGCCTCTGAAAGATCACACAGGGAGTGTGCAGAAACAACAGCGGCTCTGTTGGGCCATGCTAATGAGGACCATGTTAAATGGGCGGATGAATAAATCATGGACCAGAAACCCCTGTCAGTGATGCCTGTGTCTTCACAGGGCTGTGTGTGTGCGTGCATGTCTATGTGTGATTCTGTGTGTGCGCATGTCTGTGTGTGTCTATGTGTGTGCAAGTCTCTGTGTGTGTCTGTGCATGTCTGTGTGTGTTTGCATGTCTATATGTGTGTACATGTCTGCGTGTTTGTGTGCACGTGTGTGTTTGTGTGTGTGTACATGTCTGTGTGCGTGTGTGTGTGTGTGTGTGCGCGCACTGGAAAGTAACAACATCAGTGCAGTATCTGACATCAAAGCAGGGAGACAACGAGATTTTGTGTTCTCCATCTCTTCTTCCTTCAGGCACTCAGCGAGGTTGGTTGGTTCTTCCAGTGGAGAGAGAGAGAGAGAGAGAGAGAGAGAGAGAGAGAGAGAGCGAGAGAGAGAGGCAGAGAGGGGGGAGGAGGCGGGGGGTGGGCATTAGATACAGTCCGAGGAAGCACAAGCCAGCCAGTCAGAAGGAGACGAAGGCAGAGAGAGGAAGTGCAGACAAATGAGAGAAAGAGAAGCCCATTACACAGAGATGGGAGGGAAAACATGAGAGAGGGAGAGAGAGAGAGAGAGATAGAGAGAGAGATCAAGCGCAGAAAGAACTACATGCTGGAGATGGTAAGAGAAAGCGAGTGAGATGGTCGGAGAGTGCGAGTGAGACACTAATACAGATGGAGTAAGACAGTAGGAGAGAGTGAGGGGGAGGAGAGACAGCAGCGTGTGAGAGAACAGCACAAGGACGCAGGCAGACGACAAGCCTCCCAACACACACACACACACACACACACACACACACACACACACACACACACACACACACACACACACACACACACACACACACACACACACACAGCGGTAGCTAGCTAGTGCAGGAGAGCAGACACCTCTTCAGACGATGGCGCGCTCCTTGTGTCCAGGATTGTTGCCGATGTTGTCCTGCAGCGCACCGAGACACTAAGGCCTACAGCGTGGCGAGTGATGAGCTCTAAACACTCCTCCGACTGGATCCCCTACAGGTAAACAGGCTGAAGTTAAGGGCACGGCAGCCGCGTGTGCACTGTGACGTGTGCAGCGTGTGCACTGACGTGTGCGGCGTGTTGGGGATACGTGTTGCTGGGTGTCAGACAGGGCAGTCTGAGAGCTTCTCCTCGTCTTGGTGGGAGTTTGTAGACGCGTGTTTTACTCTGGCAGGCAGCTGTCATTAACGTGCTCAATTCTGCTGCTTATTGTGTATTTTTGTGTTATTGTGTAATTTTGTGCTTCCTGGACTTTTTATGTTTGTTGTTTTTCCCAATATAGATTTTTAGTCATAACTTAAAAATGAAAATAAATAAATCATACACTTTTAAAATGCATTATCTATTTAAATATATTTTAAGAATGAGTACATGGAGTAATGCAGTGTAGATGATGCAGTCATTTTTATTTAACTGTACCAGTCGTTGCCTTCATAGTTTTATTAGGGAAATTAAGAAGATGCTTTTTTACACTTGTTCTCAGTTCAAGAGCTTCAGGCCACATTTCCTCTCTGTTACCATGACACTGTTACCATGACTCTGTTAACATGACTCTGTTACCATGACACTGTTACCATGACTCTGCTAACATGACACTGTTACCATGACACTGTTACCATGACTCTGTTAACATGACTCTGCTAACATGACTCTGTTAACATGGCTCTGTTAACATGACTCTGTTAACATGACTCTGCTAACATGACTCTGCTAACATGACTCTGTTAACATGACTCTGTTAACATGAGTCTGCTAAGATGACTCTGCTAACATGATTCCGCTAAGATGACTGCTAACATCACTCTGCTAACATGACTCTCCTAACATGACTCTGCTAACATGACTCTCCTAACATGACTCTGTTAACATGACTCTGCTAACATGATTCTGTTAACATGACTCTGTTAACATGATTCTGCGAATTAGGGTTGCCACCTAGGTCTGACAAAAAACAAGGACACTGTCATACTGACACAGGGCGGCGAGTGTAATCTGGGGGGTGTGGCGAACGTAAAATGTTACCGGAGGGGTTTAAAATGGACACAGCGAGAAAAAAAAAACAGATTTAAAGTGTGCAGAAACAGTCTGAATCGTGAATTTGAACTAACCTAGTTTTTTTGCCGGGACCGAATATTAAAAAGAAGAAAAACCGGGACAAACCGGGACAGCCCGGTAAAACCGGGACAGGCACGTGAAAACCGGGACAGTCCCGGGAAAACCGGGACAGGTGGCAACACTACTGCTAATATGACTCTGTTAACATGACTGCTAACATGACTCTGCTAAGATGACTGTTAAGGTCACTCTGCTAAGGTCACTCTGCCAAGATGACTTGGTTAAGATCACTTTCTTAAGATCACTGCTAACGTTACTCTGCTAAAATTACTCTGGTAACATGACTAAGATGACTCTGCTAAGATCACTCTGTTAGGATCACTCTATTAAGATCACTCTGCTAATATATCTTGATCCTTGTTCCTACAAATACTCTGTATATTTGTCTTCTCTTGTCTTCTTGTTATGAAGAGGTCCACAGCAACAGTGATAATTATCAGTTTGGCTGTCCATGGGTGAAACAAACACACCATAAAACACACACACACACACACACACACACAAAGGTTTTGTAATGTAGTTATTGTTCAGACGGCTGGTGTAATCCTGCGACCGGAGTAGGTGGTCGATCAGACCAAAAATGAAAGACAAGGTGAAAGGTGGAGTGAAGCGGACAGAGTCCAGGAGGACGCTCAGTGCTGTCAGACGAGACGCCAGCAGCTCTGCGCAGTGATGCCTTGTGGGTCTGCTTCAGTGGATCTTACCTTCAGCTGCTGTTTCCGCAGCTTCCCAGAAGGGTCGAGTCTGGCATGGAGCTGATCCTAGATCAGGTTCCACGTCCACGTGGTTCACCTTGTGGCTCTTCACCCCCAGGAGGCAGAAGTACAGAATGAAACACACAGCATAGCCAGCAGAGAAGAACCTGGAGCTCCAGGGACTGTGCAGAAGGAATCAGGACAGAAAGCTTGGAAGCTCAGAACGCAGGACCGTGGGTAGAGGGGCCACGGGCGGAGCGGCCGCGGGTGGAGGGGCCGTGGGCGGAGGGGCCGTGGGCGGCGAGAGCTGCCCTCTCTGCGAATCCCCCAGGCTGGCCTCCAAACTCTCACATGCCTGGATGAGCATCTCGGCCTCAGCAGATGGGACCTGTTATAAAAAATGCATGGGGCAGGAAGAGGAGAGAGAAGCCACTTCTCCACCCTTTTCCACTAATCTCTCTCTCTCTCTCTCTCTCTCTCTCTCTCTCTCACACACACACACACACACACACACACACACACACACACACACACACACACACACACACACACACACACACACACACACACACACACACACAGGGCCTGTTATGGGAGCTGTGTAGAAGGACCTGATTTCTGAATTGTATATCAAAATGCTTTGCAGTTACATGTTCTAGTATCATATCTTTAGAGGGCAGTGTATGCTCTTGGCGTTGTGGTCTGATTCACGTATTTAATGGTTGTATATTTTTCAGATTATAGTACATAATATAAACCTGTATACTGCAGATCCAAGCTGCATATAAAAAATTATGATTGTGTTTAATATGGTACTGCTCTGATTGGTGGGACTGACAAAGTGTTGTGTTGGGACGGAGCCCCCAGCTAGCGCCCCCATCAGTAGTGGCAGTATTTCATGTTGTCCTGTTGTTGTGATGTTGTGTTCGACCCTCAGGTGGGCGTGGCCCTTAAGTGGGCATGGCCCCTCAGGTGGGCGGGGCCCATTAGGGAATCTGACACCTGAGGGTCGTTTGTCCATATGTCTTGTCTTTGTACCAGTTGACTGCTGGTTACTGAATCTTTCATTTGGATTTTGTCATGTTTTGCGTTGATGCACTTTATTCATTATATCCACCATTTTCCCTGAGGCTGGTGTGATCACCTCCTTCTTTTCTTTCTTCTCCTGTCACAGAATAATCAGCCGCCTTTCGGAAGTTGCAAGTCTCCTTTACTTTCCCCTTCGTTTGTGGTCATGTCTCATGGTGTTTGTCAGCGTGATGTCAGTTTGCTGTATTTGTTGTTTAAATGGGAGGCAGAGCTAAGTCGGTCACCGCTCCTCTCACCGTGTATAAATGTTTGTCTTGGGCATGCTCATTGTGTAACATGCACTTTGTGTAACATGCTCATTGTGTAACATGCACTTTGTGTAACATGCTCATTGTGTAACATGCACTTTGTGTAACATGCTCATTGTGTAACATGCACTTTGTATAACATGCACTTTGTGTAACATGGCGGTTGACTCGCCCGTTACAGGTGTAGCTCTAATTGGTGGGATGGACATAGTACGTCTATGATTGGTGGGACTGACAGAGCACTGCTCTGATTGGTGGGACTGACATGGTACAGCTGATTAGTAAGACCATATTGCTGTATTTGTTGTTCTGTGCTCCCTGTGGTCCCCGGCTGTTCCTGGGTCTGTCTAATGTCACACATACATCATGAGTCAGTGATTCCAGACTAAAACATAGCTGTCTTAAAGCAGGGCACTTTCAGGGACACAGATGGGTACTGTGGAGTGAATGAGCATGGGAACAGGAAGATCAGTCATTTCACAGTATTTTTTGCAAAGGGGAAAAAAGATTTACTTTCCCCCTCTACCAAAGAAGCGTCTACCAAAGAGATGTCTGTGGAAAATACAGCATCTTTTTGCTTTTTGTTTCCCCATCTCTGTGCTTCAGTGTTTGGCAGCAGAATATCACACCGTGTTCTCCAAACACTTCTCTCTGCTCCAAACACTTATCTCTGCTCCAAACACTTCTCTCTGCTCCAAACACTTATCTCTGCTCCAAACACTTCTCTCTGCTCCAAACACTTATCTCTGCGAGAAAATGAAGTTACAGCCGATGGTTGGGGGCGGGGCATACGTCATCTGAACATGTTAAAGGCTTCAGCAGAAAAAGGAAATATGGTCAGTGAGCAATGAATGACACACAAACCTACCCTGCACACACACACACACACACACATACACACACACACATACACACGTGCACTCACACACACACATGCACAGCTCAACTCACACTTTCATATGTGTGCTCCCAAACACAGTGAGCTGGAGGTCATGAGGGCAGAGATGGTGAGGGGAGCAGCAGTGTGATGAACGATGCGCATGTCTGCCTTACAACATCCATTCATTTAGCTTCCATGTCTAATATAATGAGATGGTTGACCCTCATTAGAGCAGCTCTGTTTATGTCATTATCTGCTAGTTTAATGGGAACCAACACCATGGACTGGAGACTCTGCTGACTCTGGGAATGTGTGTGTGTGTGTGTGTGTGTGTGTGTGTGTGTGTGTGTGTGTGTGTGTGTGTGTGTGTGTGTGTGTGTGTGTGTGTGTGTGTGTGTGTGTGTGTGTGTGTGTGTGTGTGTGTGTGTGTGTGTGCACGTGTGTGTGTGGAAGCATGATAAAAGCACATTGTCATTTCTCTTGTCCAGAGCAGAGTGAGATGGCTCGGGTGTAATTAGGATACGAGATGATATAAACGCACTGATGAGGACATAGACACATGACACATGGGATATGGGAAGAGAGAGAGAGAGAGAGAGAGAGAGAGAGAGAGAGAGAGATGTACTGCAGAGATATTACAGCTTTCTCTCTCTCTCTTTCTCTCTCTCTCTCTTTCTCTCTCTCTCTTTCTCACTCTCTCTCTCTCTCTCTCTCTCTCTCTCGCCTGCTCCCAGCCCTTCTATGCCTTCTCATTCCCAGAGCAGGCTGTGAACTGCCCTTTAATGGAGAATCCACCCTTTAATATAAAATCCTCTCTTTAATGGAAAACCCTCCCTTTACCAGAGAACCCTCCCTTTAACGGAGAACCCTCCCTTTAATCGAGAACCCTCTCTTTAACAGACACCCTCCCTTTACCAGAGAACCCTCCCTTTAACGGAGAACCTTCCCTTTAATCGAGAACCCTCTCTTTAACAGACACCCTCCCTTTAATAGAGAACCCTCCCTTTAACGGAGAACCCTCCCTTTAATCGAGAACCCTCTCTTTAACAGACACCCTCCCTTTAATAGAGAACCCTCCCTTTAACAGAGACCTCTCTTGGTTGCCTTTACTCAGCATGAGTGCAGACAAGAGTGTACTCAGTGTGGCAGGCGTGAGTAAGAGTGTCAGTGGTGCTTAGGCCGACGTGCGGGAGAGACGGCGACAGCTCAAAGACCTCACAAAGGTCACCGGCTCTCACAGGACCTGAAAGAGAACACGTCGGGGCTCAATGACTTGCAGGTTCACGTCATTAACCCGGCAGCAGCTCACCGCCCGCACAGCCTCTGGGCCTCCGTAGCTCTTTGATATTTGTCCCAGCGACATTGTGAAGCGCTCAGTGACATTGAGTGATTGAAGGAGAGACAGAGCTGTGTGCCCTTCCGGAGAATTATCACGGAGACGTTGGAGTGTTTGGTACAAGGTGCTCTGTGTGTGTGTGGCTGTAGCTGAGCCCTCCACCCCTCCGGAGTGTGTGTGGACTGTGTGGAATCTTTTCATCCATCCTAGAGAAGTGTGTTTTTTGCCGCAGGCGTCTCTGAACAGAGCCCTACTGATAACACGTAATGAGCAGCACCCGAGCACACCTACATTTATATAACGCGTTGTCATACTTTGACGTATGATTTGATGTCATGTATTTTAGAATTTTTCAGATCTTGTTTGAGAAATTAGGTTTCTGTCGTGACTTCTTAATAAATAAATGCATCTATTAAGCAACAAATAAATAAATAAATGAATATTCAAAGCTTGAATCACCTTAACGCTGAGTCACAGCAGGAGCACAAAGACAAAGAATTTTAAATATACACCCACTTTATTGGAAGCCCTTACACACAGACGCCTGTGCGGTGGTTGGTGACTGTAGCCCGTCTGCTGGTGTGGGCAGGTCAGCGCTCGTCCACTTCATCAGTGGGGAGTTTGTGAGCCCCAGTACCCGGGAGTGTTTGGATGGCAGGTCCCTCTGGTACCACCACACCACTGTTACCATGACAATGCAGTGTGCCACCATGCCACTGTTACCGTGGGACCTTACTGTGTTGAGAATGGTGCTCTATCTTACCGTGTTGAGAATGGTGCTCTATCTTACCGTGTTGAGAATGGTGCCCTATATTACCTTGTTGAGAATGGTGCCCTATCTTACCGTGTTGAGAATGGTGCTCTGTCTTACTGTGTTGAGAATGGTGCCCTATCTTACCGTGTTGAGAATGGTGCTCTATCTTACCGTGTTGAGGATGGTGCTCTATCTTACCGTGTTGAGAATGGTGCCCTATCTTACCGTGTTGAGAATGGTGCTCTATCTTACCGTGTTGAGAATGGTGCCCTATCTTACCGTGTTGAGAATGGTGCTCTATCTTACCGTGTTGAGAATGGTGCTCTATCTTACCGTGTTGAGAATGGTGCCTTATCTTACCGTGTTGAGAATGGTGCTCTATCTTACCGTGTTGAGGATGGTGCTCTATCTTACCGTGTTGAGAATGGTGCCCTATATTACCGTGTTGAGAATGGTGCTTTATCTTACCGTGTTGAGGATGGTGCTCTATCTTACCGTGTTGAGAATGGTGCTCTATCTTACCGTGTTGAGAATGGTGTTCTATCTTACCGTGTTGAGAATGGTGCCCTATCTTACCGTGTTGAGAATGGTGCTCTATCTTACCGTGTTGAGAATGGTGCCCTATCTTACCGTGTTGAGGATGGTGCCCTATCTTACCGTGTTGAGGATGGTGCTCTATCTTACCGTGTTGAGAATGGTGCTCTATCTTACCGTGTTGAGAATGGTGCCCTATCTTACCGTGTTGAGAATGGTGCTCTATCTTACCGTGTTGAGAATGGTGCCCTATCTTACCGTGTTGAGAATGGTGCTCTATCTTACCGTGTTGAGAATGGTGCTCTATCTTACCGTGTTGAGAATGGTGCTCTATCTTACCGTGTTGAGAATGGTGCCCTATCTTACCGTGTTGAGAATGGTGCCCTATCTTACCGTGTTGAGGATGGTGCTCTATCTTACCGTGTTGAGAATGGTGCTCTATCTTACCGTGTTGAGAATGGTGCTCTATCTTACCGTGTTGAGAATGGTGCTCTATCTTACCGTGTTGAGAATGGTGCTCTATCTTACCGTGTTGAGAATGGTGCTCTATCCAAATGACTAGTGTGTAATGGATCTGTGGTCAGAGACTCAATACTGATGAACTGGAGCTGGCTATATATGCATATCTAACAGCATGTATATATGCATATTTAACAGCGTGTATATATGCATATTTAACAGCATGTATATATGCATATTTAACAGCATGTATATATCCTTATTTAACAGCATGTATATATGCATATTTAACAGCATATATATCCTTATTTAACAGCGTGCATATATGCATATTTAACAGAATGCATATATGCATATTTAACAGAATGCATATATGCATATTTAACAGCATGTATATATGCATATTTAACAACATGTGTATATGTATATTTTGACGTCAGTGTGTACCTCACGTTTTAATTAGGTTTAAGGAGATGCTGGGTCTTATTTTTCCACCACCTCTTTGTCTGGAGAACTCAGGATCAGTCCACGGACAACCTGACCCAACAGCACAGAGCCACTAGCCTGCTGTTCATAGTCAGGAGCGTCTAGAAACAAGCTCACACGTGCAGCTGCTTGTGTGGCCTGTTCTATGGCCCATTGTATTTCACTGCATGCCTGTTAAAATCACACTACGCACTCAAAATGAACGTAATGAGCAAATGTGAAATGGAGTGAAACGTTGTTTCTTTCTGTCTCTCTGCAGCAGCTTGGATGACGAGGGCAGTAACCTTCGGCAGCAGAAGCTAGAGAGGCAGGTCAGTGCGGTCTACTCCACAGCGCCCCCTCTGGCTCCTCTATTCCTGTGCATGTGGCCAGTGGCTCCTGTGTTCATAACCCACTGAATGTACCCTCACAATAGGAGTGTGAGAGCGTGTGTGTGTGTGTGTGTGTCTGTGTATGTGTGTAAGAGAAACAAAGGAAAGTATTTGTACAGTTAAGCTGATTCAGTGCTGAGTAGTCATTATCTACCTGCTGTCAGGTATATCTTGATGATACCTTGTCAAGAGCCTCTCATAAATGATTCCAGATGACTCCTTGATCTGCCCATAATGTGTCGCTAATTATGTGAAAATTCCCAGACTGGAATTGGAAACAGCATGTCTGCTCTGCGTGTTCCCATCTCCGTGTTCCCATCTCCACGTGTTTCCATCTCCACATGTTCCCACCTCCACGTGTTCCCATCTCCACGTGTTCCCACCTCCACGTGTTCCCACCCATCACGTGTTCCCATCTCCACGTGTTCCCACCTCCACGTGTTCCCATCTCCACGTGTTCCCACCATCACGTGTTCCCATCTCCACGTGTTCCCACCATCATGTGTTCCCATCTCCACGTGTTCCCACCATCACGTGTTCCCATCTCCACGTGTTCCCACCTCCACGTGTTCCCACCTCCACGTGTTCCCACCTCCACGTGTTCCCACCATCACGTGTTCCCATCTTCACGTGTTCCCACCTCCACGTGTTCCCATCTTCACGTGTTCCCATCTCCACGTGTTCCCACCTCCACGTGTTCCCATCTCCACGTGTTCCCACCTCCACATGTTCCCATCTCCACGTGTTCCCACCTCCACGTGTTCCCACCTCCACGTGTTCCCATCTCCACGTGTTCCCATCTTCACGTGTTCCCACCTCCACGTGTTCCCATCTCCACGTGTTCCCATCTTCACGTGTTCCCATCTCCACGTGTTCCCACCTCCACGTGTTCCCACCTCCACATGTTCCCATCTCCACGTGTTCCCATCTCCACGTGTTCCCATCTTCACGTGTTCCCACCTCCACGTGTTCCCACCTCCACATGTTCCCATCTTCACGTGTTCCCATCTCCACGTGTTCCCATCTCCACGTGTTCCCACCTCCACGTGTTCCCATCTCCACGTGTTCCCATCTCCACGTGTTCCCACCATCACGTGTTCCCATCTCCACGTGTTCCCATCTCCACGTGTTCCCACCTCCACGTGTTCCCACCATCACGTGTTCCCATCTCCACGTGTTCCCACCTCCACGTGTTCCCATCTCCACGTGTTCCCACCTCCACGTGTTCCCACCTCCACGTGTTCCCACCTCCACGTGTTCCCACCTTCACGTGTTCCCATCTCCACGTGTTCCCATCTCCACGTGTTCCCACCTCCACGTGTTCCCACCTTCATGTGTTCCCATCTCCACGTGTTCCCACCTCCACGTGTTCCCATCTCCACGTGTTCCCACCTCCACATGTTCCCATCTCCACGTGTTCCCACCTCCACGTGTTCCCACCTTCATGTGTTCCCATCTCCACGTGTTCCCACCTCCACGTGTTCCCACCTCCACGTGTTCCCACCTCCACGTGTTCCCATCTCCACGTGTTCCCATCTTCATGTGTTCCCACCTCCACGTGTTCCCATCTCCACGTGTTCCCATCTTCACGTGTTCCCATCTCCACGTGTTCCCACCTCCACGTGTTCCCACCTCCACGTGTTCCCACCTTCACGTGTTCCCATCTCCACGTGTTCCCACCTCCACGTGTTCCCATCTCCACGTGTTCCCACCTCCACATGTTCCCATCTCCACGTGTTCCCACCTCCACGTGTTCCCACCTCCACGTGTTCCCATCTCCACGTGTTCCCATCTTCACGTGTTCCCACCTCCACGTGTTCCCATCTCCACGTGTTCCCATCTTCACGTGTTCCCATCTCCACGTGTTCCCACCTCCACGTGTTCCCACCTCCACGTGTTCCCATCTCCACGTGTTCCCATCTCCACGTGTTCCCACCTCCACGTGTTCCCACCTCCACATGTTCCCATCTTCACGTGTTCCCATCTCCACGTGTTCCCATCTCCACGTGTTCCCACCTCCACGTGTTCCCATCTCCACGTGTTCCCATCTCCACGTGTTCCCACCATCACGTGTTCCCACCTCCACGTGTTCCCATCTCCACGTGTTCCCACCTCCACGTGTTCCCACCATCACGTGTTCCCATCTCCACGTGTTCCCATCTCCACGTGTTCCCACCTCCACGTGTTCCCACCTCCACGTGTTCCCACCTCCACATGTTCCCATCTCCACGTGTTCCCACCTCCACGTGTTCCCACCTCCACGTGTTCCCATCTTCACGTGTTCTCATCTCCACGTGTTCCCACCTCCACGTGTTCCCATCTCCACGTGTTCCCACCTCCACGTGTTCCCATCTCCACGTGTTCCCATCTTCACGTGTTCCCACCTCCACGTGTTCCCATCTCCACGTGCTCCCACCTCCACGTGTTCCCATCTTCACGTGTTCCCATCTCAAGTTCTCCATGAGCAGACAGCTCATCTGACAAGCATCTGGGGCCGCTGGAGACGAGCTCACATGATCAGCTGGGTTTCATGTGTCCTCTGCTCCTGTGTCATACCATAGAGAGACAGGAGTGAGTCATTAATAATTAACAATAGCCCAAGGTTTGATAATAAGGAACAAGAGGGATTATTGAAGTAGGTTGAGTTGGCTAGCCCCTCAGTGGCGTGTGCCATCTGCACAGACAGCCAAAAGTGTGTGGTTGCCGCTTCACTGCATCTCTGCAGGACAAACTGAGTATTGATTCCGTTCCCCCAAACTCTCAAATCCATTTCTGCAGACAGAAGCGTCAAGCTGAGGATAAGGTAGCTTCTAAGGGTGTGTGTGACAGCACTGCCGTGCTGAAGGATCCACAGTGTGTTTGTGTGAGAGTGCGTGTATGTGTGTGAGCTTGTGTCTGAGTGTGTGGCGTACGGAGATGTTCCCAGTGGGAACAGGAAAGGCAGAGTCCCTCCGCACCTGTGGTGGGGGATTCAGGAGGAACATCTCCCCTCCGCTCTCTGCTGAGGCTGAGAATCCTTGTGGAGGTAGAAGGCAGTGGGAAGATAGCTCCATATTTCAGAAGAGCACTAAGTGCTCAAACTCCACCCCATCACAAAGTGCTCAAACTCCACCTCCTTGTGAAGTACTCAATCCCAGCTCCATCTTGAAGACGCATCCTGATTGTATGTCTGCTTTTTATAGTTCTCCTCCAGCTGGTGTAGCAGGAGTCCACGTTACCTTCAGCATCCTGGTTGTGTTTGTTGCATTTTAATAAGCCAAGGTTTTCACAAACAATCATGACATTCTCTGCTGGAGATCAGGACTATGAGGACACACAGATGAATGTGTTTATCCTCTGCAGTCGTGGACCTCCTGAAGCTAGTGAATGTTCTTGAAGTTTTAACTTGGGTTCTTAACACTGATTAAAGTTTTGCCTGACAACACAATCAGTCCATTCTGTTGTACATAATGACAATGGATGTCATTAAGGGGGTTGTTCTGATGTTGATTTGGTAACAAAAATCTAGTTTTTTTTAACCGCTGACTGCTGCTGGTGTTCTGGTTTCATTGCGGTGTTGGAATGACAGCACAGCACTGTGACAGGCTGCAGACTCCTCCCCCTTCACGCCTCCCGGGGGGCTGTGCTGGCAATCAGACAATCAGACCGTGACAGACGATCTGACATTCAGACACCACTGGACAAAAAACATACAGGTGCCAGTTAAAGCACACACAGGTGTTCTGGACACATGCAGGAGTTCTGGACACACACTTGTGGGATTTAGCAAGAGTGCTTGCATACTGTTCTCTGTGAAGGAGCTCCTATGTTTTCAGACCTGCTGAGACATGCGTCCAGCGCCGTGGGCCTGCTCCTGACGTGGGCCTGCTCCTCACGTGGGTCTGCTCCTGACGTGGGCCTGCTCCTGATATGGGCCTGCTCCTGACGTGGGCCTGCTCACATGGTCCTGCTCCTGACGTGGGCCTGCTCACATGGGCCTACTCCTGACGTGGGCCTGCTCCTCACGTGGGTCTGCTCCTGACGTGGGCCTGCTCCTCACGTGGGCCTACTCCTGACGTGGGCCTGCTCCTCACGTGGGCCTGCTCCTGACATGGGCCTGCTCTTGACGTGGGCCTGCTCCTGATATGGGCCTGCTCCTGACGTAGCTCTGCTCCTGACGTGGGCCTGCTCCTGATATGGGCCTGCTCCTGACGTAGCTCTGCTCCTGACGTGGGCCTGCTCCTGACGTGGGCCTGCTCCTGATATGGGCCTGCTCCTGACGTAGCTCTGCTCCTGACGTGGGCCTGCTCCTGACGTGGGCCTGCTCCTGACGTAGCTCTGCTCCTGACGTGGGCCTGCTCCTGACGTGGGCCTGCTCCTTACGTAGCTCTGCTCCTGACGTGGGCCTGCTCCTGACGTAGCTCTGCTCCTGACATGGGCCTGCTCCTCACGTGGGCCTGCTCCTCACGTGGGCCTACTCCTGACGTGGGCCTGCTCCTGACGTAGCTCTGCTCCTGACATGGGCCTGCTCCTGATGTGGGCCTGCTCCTCACGTGGGCCTGCTCCTGACGTGGGCCTGCTCCTGACGTGGGCCTACTCCTGACGTAGGTCTGCTCCTGGGGCTCCTTCTCTTCGGGAGACTCACAGAGGAAGCCAGAAGCCTCGTGACCTTCTCCATGCTTAGAGAGTTCAGAGCTGGAATTCTTTGTTATAGAGACAAATTAATTAGCATAAAGTAGAATAACAAATGAGAAGTGGAGTAGTACAGAGACAGAAAGTAGGACATGGGGGAGCTTCTTGCGTGTCCTCAGGGAGGAGACTGTCAGATATTTGGAGGTGCTCATGATAGGAAATGGCTCTGTTGTATAAAGTGTCAAAGACGTAAAAGATTCATGCAGTTCTGTTACACTGGGGGCCTGTTCATGAGGTGATTAATTTTTTATTAATTGTTTACCGCTTAATGTAAACAAACCAGTGGCAGTAGTATTGCCATGTACGAAACCTGAAGATACTGCCTGTCTCAGAGTTTTTGCAGCAGGGTTTTTGCGCTTGTTAGCAGCAGCTGGATTTGGATTTTGAGATTGAATTTCCCACATTGTGACAATTTTCTAGCTGACTGTCGTGCTCAGAGGTTAGAGGTCAACTCCCACTGCCCTCACACAGGGCCCTTATCCACTTATCTACTGCTGTGAACAGGCTTTCAAGGTACCTCAGTAGGCACCATGTCCAGCTCTCGAGTGACGGCGGTACTGAAGGACGTGTGTGCGTGTTTTGCAGAGAGCGCTCCTGGAGCAGAAACAGAAGAAGAAACGCCAGGAACCCCTGATGGTGCAATCCAACCTGGACACGCGCGCACGACCCCGCAGGACCAGACAGACAGAGGAGCAGGCACCCCTGGTGGAGTCCTACCTGAGCAGCAACAGCAGCACCATTTACCATGGTATACACACCTGCCTCCACCCACACGTAGCACACAGATTCTACACACCTGCCTCCACCCACACGTAGCACACAGATTCTACACACCTGCCTCCACCCACACGTAGCACACAGATTCTACACACCTGCCTCCACCCACACGTAGCACACAGATTCTACACACCTGCCTCCATCCACACGTAGCAGACAGATTCTACACACCTGCCTCCATCCACACGTAGCAGACAGATTCTACACACCTGCCTCCACCCTCCACCCACACGTAGCAGACAGATTCTACACACCTGCCTCCACCCACACGTAGCACACAGATTCTACACACCTGCCTCCATCCACACGTAGCAGACAGATTCTACACACCTGCCTCCATCCACACATAGCAGACAGATTCTACACACCTGCCTCCACCCACACGTAGCAGACAGATTCTGCTCTCCAATTCTCCACTAGAATTCAGGTTTTATTTTCATTCTGATTTGGGTTCAGCCTCTCCTATACTTTAGCCACTATTATCAGCCATTACAAGTTTGAAAAGCTGTTCTCAGATCATTATGAGGGGACATGTGCCAGGCCACTGAGGATTAGTCAGAGTGGTCTTTGTGTTGATGCAGTAGTATTGATCGGGCCTGTCTGAGCAGAGGTCTGGGAAGGCTCGTGCTTGGAAATGGAAGTGTAGCATGAACTTTTCCTCAAACAATGGCCTGATTCTGGGCACACAGGGGTTTGGCTGCGTCAGCCGTCCTATCGATCGCCAGCCCCGCCTGCTCGCTGTTAAACAAGCTGTCTTCACAAGACCATTTCATTCTTCAGCCTGAGCAAAATGGAGTCACACCAGCAGCAGGTTCTGTGAGCTTCACGAGCCAGTGCCTCCCTACTCTTGCTCTGTGCAGGGTAGTACTAGTACTAGAGTAGTACTAGAGTAGTACTAGAGTAGTACTAGTACTGACAGCAAAGTGTTGTAGTCCAGCTTGTCATTCAGCCTTGTCTTCTCATTGGAACTTTCATGTTATGTATTAATTTACATAATTAATTTCCATCTTTCATATAATCTTTCTTTCAGGGATAGATATGAGTTCCTAATGTTTAATAATATGGTGTGTATGTTTGGGGTGTGTTATTTGGGTCTGTGTTGGGTGTGTGTTGTTTGAAGAATGTGTGCAGTATGTGTGTGGGGTGTGTTGTTTGGGGTGTGTGTGTGCGTGCGGTGTGTGTTTGGGGTGTGTTTGGAGTATGTGTGTGGGGTGTGGTGTTTGGGGTGTGTGTGTGGGGTGTGTGTTTGGGGTGTGTTGTTTGGAGTATGTGTGCAGTATGTGTGTGGGGTGTGTTGTTTGGGGTGTGTGGGGTGTGTGTTTGGGGTGTGTTGTTTGGAATATGTGTGCAGTATGTGTGTGGGGTGTGTTGTTTGGGGTGTGTGGGGTGTGTGTTTGGGGTGTGTTGTTTGGAGTATGTGTGCAGTATGTGTGTGGGGTGTGTTGTTTGGACTGTGTATTTGACACTGTCACCATCCAATGTTGCACAGACACAGGCAGAGACACAAGAGAGACACAAGCAGAGACACAGGCAGAGACACAAGAGACACAGACACAAGCAGAGACACAGGTGGAGACAGACACAGGCAAAGACACAAGCAGAGGCACAAGAGAGACACAAACAGAGACACAGACACAGGCAACTGGTGATGAATCAGTCATACCATGTTTCCCTGCCTTTCCCTTCAAAGGGGCCAAATTCAAGCACAACCACAGTTAAATGTAGCTCTGTACATCGCTTCCCAACTTCACAGGCCATATCAGTGTTGTCTGCAAAATTATGTAGATTGTTTATATTTGAGCTTCCTTCTTCTGTTTAACAGTTGGGTTTATATCTGCTTCCCCACTGTTCAAAACTTCAAGCCCTTATTGCTTTGTGGTTTTGCTTCATGAATTATTCATGCTTTCCTTTTGTTCTGTTTGACTGACAGCTAGAGGTTGGTTATACATCAGTGCCTGTGTGGGCAAGGACTCAGGCAGATGTGCTGGTATTGTACTGATCAACGCTGAGCCTCAGGAGAAATACAAGAGCTGGATTTCAGATCTTAGAGACCATGAGACAGGACATGGCCTGTGATATGAATCAGGAAGCTTCAAAGAATAAACATACACCCAGAGACTCACAGTAGACACTCCAGCGATGAATACTGCATCCTGTCCTGAACGCCAGAGCTTCAGATATCCTGTGTCTCCATTGTGCCAGTATTTCGTCATTTAAGCAACACCGTTTTCATTTTCATGCCTTTTTAGTAGTTTAAAACTCGAGTGTCATGTGGTATCAACCTTTATAGATTTTAAATTATGTGGTATAGCTACGAAAGGAAAATATATAACCCACCCCTACTGCTCCCCATCATAAAACGTCTTTTTAAAAGCGTCTATGCTAA
Source organism: Brachyhypopomus gauderio (assembly GCF_052324685.1). Taxonomy (NCBI): domain Eukaryota; kingdom Metazoa; phylum Chordata; class Actinopteri; order Gymnotiformes; family Hypopomidae; genus Brachyhypopomus; species Brachyhypopomus gauderio. Next base: position 23,863,589 of record NC_135222.1, on the reverse strand, counting down.
TTTCAGCTGTCTCATTCTAACACTGCACTCAAACGTTTCTCTCTCTGTTTTGGCTCTGTGTTCTGTCCCATGCTCCTGCTCACTTCTCTCCTATGCCACCTCCACCCGCGCCTCCCTCTGTAGTTCAAGAAGCTGAGCAGGAGGAGGTGAAGCCTGTGGCCGAGATTCAGGCCCCTCGCTCGGCAAAAAAAAACAAGGTACCCACATCGACGCCACAGACGGGCAGTGCCAAGAAGGAGCGGAAGGGCAAACACAGAGGTCAGCCCGTCGCCCGTGACCTCCTGACCCCGGGGACCCCCTGCATGTGTGTGTGTGTGTGTGTGTGTGTGTGTGTGTGTGTGTGTGTGTGTGTGTGTGTGTGTGTGTGTGTACTGGGGAGGTGTATGCTGGTTGCAGTTTGTTGTGTCTGCTACTCTTGGTAGAAACATGGAGCTGTCAAGCATGAACAGATTTTTGCTCTTACAGAAATAGGAGCACAGAGTGAAAGATCATGTACTGAACACAGGGGAGAGAACAGGCACTGAACACTGTACTAAACACGGAAGAGAACAGGCACTGAACACAAGACTGAACACAGGAAAGAGAACAGGCACAGAACACAGGAATAAACACGGAAGAGAACAGGCACTGAACACAAGACTGAAGACAGGGAAAAGAACAGGCACTGAACACAGGGAAGAGAACAGGCACTGACTGAACACAGGGGAGAGAACAGGCACTGAACACAGGGAAGAGAACAGGCACTGAACACAGGGAAGAGAACAGGCACTGACTGAACACAGGGGAGAGAACAGGCACTGAACACAGAACCGAACACAGGGAAGAGAACAGGCACTGAACACAGGGAAGAGAACAGGCACTGAACACAGGACCGAACACAGGGTTCCTCACACTGCACACAGGTCTATATAGAAGTTATAAAACATCAGTCAGGATAAACATACACAGAGACTCATATCTATACCTGATGTCCCCAGAACTACTGAACATATCTGTACCTGACGTCCCCAGAACTACTGAACATGTCTGTACCTGACGTCCCCAGAACTACTGAACATGTCTGTACCTGACGTCCCCAGAACTACTGAACATGTCTGTACCTGACGTCCCCAGAACTACTGAACATGTCTGTACCTTACGTCCCCAGAACTACTGAACATGTCTGTACCTTACCTGGTTTGGACTGTGGTAAGAAATGGGACAGCGCGATCCATCGCTATATTGCTGTTTTAATAAATACATAAGAAAATTTCAAGTACTAAATCTAATTAATTCAATTCATATTAGGATTGCGGGCGTGGGCGACAGAAACGTGTATGTGGCGGGCGGGAGCGGGATTAAAACAAGCGATTTATTGGCGGGAGCGGGATTAAAACAAGCGGGAGCGGGCGGGAGCGGGCGGGAGCAGGATTTAAAAAGCAGTCCCGCGCAGACCTCTACCTTACGTCCCCAGAACTACTGAACATGTCTGTACCTTACGTCCCCAGAACTACTGAACATGTCTGTACCTTACGTCCCCAGAACTACTGAACATGTCTGTACATTACGTCCCCAGAACTACTGAACATGTCTGTACCTGACGTCCCCAGAACTACTGAACATGTCTGTACCTGACGTCCCCAGAACTACTGAACACATATCCCCAAATTACACATGCTTTATTACAAGCTACACATGTCTCATCGGTACCAACAACAAAAACACCAGACAATGTAGCTACATAAGACAGACAAGGTCTGCAGCACAGGAGGGTCGTGCAGTAACACTGAAGAGGGATTCTTCTGAGTGATTATACTGAGTGATTATACTGAGTGATTATACTGAATAATGCTTGTGCCATGTAGCCTCTGATCGAACCATGCAGGGCATCCAGACAGGATTTCACTTATCACTTCTGATAGTGTGGTGATCCATTAATGATACGTACAGTCTGGATTTACTCTAAAAGCATCAGGGGGAATTGGTGCTGTCCATTAGACACCTGACAACCAAGGACCTGCCGTCAGAAGTAACTTGAGAGTAGTACTGATATTCTGCACTTTTTGACAATGATTAATTGATTTGATTGTTGACCTAGGCTACAACTTTAAAGAAACTATTGCACTACACTCAACACACTCAACACTCCAACCATTTCTTACTGTTAATGTAACGCAGGGCGTACAGATCGGTACACACTGCGTTATGAAACGAAGGGGAACGTGAACCCAAATGCCGTATGAAAACCAATCTGCATGCACATAAAAACACACACACACACCGAAGCAAAACGAAACTAAAATAGACGCGGAAAACTCAACGCGTAAACGAAACTCAACCGTCTAGGCACGGGAGGAATAAATAACCAAGGCAACCGAAATAACGCGGAAGTATTACAACGCGTGAAAACGTAACAAAGGACTCCAGGGGAAGACTGGACACAGGCAAACGCCGCAACAAAACAAAACCTTTCCCAAAAATAAAAGAGTAACTGACAGGAAGAGATAAAGCTGGAGGAAAACTTGAGAAGGGCCAGAAGTGGCGCAGGAGGTAGATACTCGAATAAGTGACAGGTAAGTAAGAGAGATAAAGGTGATGAGACACCTTGTAACGACACGCAACACTAGAGAAGAGACGAGAGAGAGAGAGAGAGAGAGAGAGAGAGAGAGAGAGAAGGCTGAGACCGTGACGGCAAGACACCAAAACGAATCAGCAGTGATCCGCTTCACCAAGCTTCCTTAAGAAGCCTTAGAAACGGCTGAAACGGATCAGCGCTGATTGCGCCCAGCTAGTCTAGGACTGACTCGGGTGCCTCTTCTGGAGGTAGAAGCTGTGGCATCCGAGCCAGCCCTGACAGAGCCCCCCCCTCTAGGCCCGAGACCTCGCGGGCCCAGGGTGACAGCCCTGTCACGGCGGAAGTCGCGAATCAGGGACCGATCGACAACACGAGAGGCGGGGACCCAGGACCGTTCCTCGGGTCCATAGCCTGCCCAGTCCACCAGGTACTGGTCACGACCCCGAACACGGCGATGGTCCAACAACCGACTAACGGTGTACACCGGGCCGCCATCGACCATGCGGGGGGGCGGCGGAGCCGGAGCACGGGGCATGCCACACAGAACCGGGCGGAGACGGGAGACGTGGAAAACAGGATGGACCCGCATGGAAGGGGGAAGCAACAGCCGGTAAGAAACCGGATTTATCCGCCTGTCAACCTTGAAGGGACCCAGGTATCGAGGGGCCAACTTCCTGGTCCCACCCCGGACCGGCAGATCCTTGGCGGACAGCCAGACACGTTGCCCGGGGCGGAAGGACAAGGCAGGGAGACGGTGCTTATCAGCACTGCGGCGGTAACTAGCTGAAGCGGACAACAGGGCTTTGCGGGCCTTACGCCATGCCAACCGGCACCGCCGCACCAAGGCACGGGCCCCTGGAACAGCCACCTCCTGTTCCTGGTCAGCGAACATGGGAGGCGCGTACCCGTAGAGACACTCAAAAGGTGACATGCCGAGAGCAGAGTGCCATAATGTGTTGTGGGCGTACTCAGCCCACAAGAGCTGGTCAGACCAGGAGGACGGATTAGAAGACGCCAGGCACCGGAGCGTCTGTTCAAGGTCCTGGTTGGTCCTCTCAGTCTGGCCATTGGTCTGAGGATGAAACCCCGACGACAGACTGGCCTTGGCACCCAACAGGCTCAGGAAAGCACCCCAAAACCGACTCGTGAACTGCGGCCCCCTATCAGACACCACGTCTGAAGGGAAACCGTGGTGCCTGACGATGTTGTGCAGAAATAAGGAGGCCGTATCGCGAGCAGAGGGAAGCTTAGGCAGGGCTAGGAACCTTGCCACTTTTGAGAATCGGTCAACAATAACCAGGATAGTAGTGTTGCCCCGAGAGGGGGGCAACCCAGTAACGAAGTCAAGAGCCACATGGGTCCAAGGCCTGGACGGGATGGGGAGGGGACGCAGCAGACCGGAGGGTTTGGCATGAGAGGCCTTGTTGCGGGCGCATGTCCCACAGGCCGAAACGTAGTTCCCCACCTCCTGGTCCATGCCGGACCACCAGAACCGTCGTCGCAGGAGTTCAAGGGTGCGGCGTGCCCCCGGGTGAGCAGCGAAAGGGGAGTCATGGCCCCATTCCATCACCTTCTTCCTCATAGAAGGATGTACATAAAGACGGCCAGGAGGAACCCCACTAGGACCAGGCCTACGGGTAAGCGACCGTTTGACAGCAGCCTCGACGTCCCACTGAATGGGTGCTACTATCTTGGACGAGGGAATTACTGTGCTTGGCTCGACCGATTCGGCTGGCACCTCCCACTGGCGAGACAGCGCATCAGGTTTTATGTTTTTGGTGCCAGGCCGATAGGAGAGAGTAAAGTCGAACCGGCTAAAGAAAAGCGACCACCTAGCTTGTCTTGGGTTAAGACGTTTGGCCTGCTGTAGGTAGGCCAAATTTTTATGGTCGGTCCAGACCAGGAACGGGTTTTTGGCCCCCTCTAACCAATGCCTCCATTCTTCTAGTGCCAGTTTCACAGCCAGCAGCTCCTTGTCGCCGACGTCGTAGTTTCTCTCGGCAGGTGTCATGCGGTGTGAAAAATAAGCACACGGATGAAGTTTCTGGGGGGTGCCCGATCGTTGGGAGAGAATGGCGCCCACTCCGTAATCTGAGGCATCGACCTCAACGATAAAGGGTAGGTCAGGGTCAGGCATACGGAGGATTGGCTCAGAGGTAAACTGCTTTTTGAGCCTATCGAATGACTGCTGGGCCTCAGGAGACCACATAAACGGACCTGGGGTTTTCTTAGTGAGGTTAATGAGTGGGGCCGCCAGGGTACTGAACCCCTTTATGAAGCGGCGATAAAAATTGGCAAAACCCAGGAACCGCTGGACTTGGCGTAGTGATGCGGGAGTAGGCCATTGGGTCACTGCCCGAATTTTGGTCGGGTCCATAGCCAGAGTATTAGGGGCTATCCTGTACCCTAAAAAGGCTACTTCCTGGATATGGAAGAGCGATTTCTCCAACTTAACATACAGATGGTTCTCATGCAAGAGTTGGAGGATACGCCTCACATGTTTGATATGCTCGGACACAGAGTCACTGTAGATGAGGATGTCGTCTAGGTAGACGAAGGCATACCGATCAAGGGCTTCTCTGAGCACTTCGTTTATAAAGCGCTGAAAAACAGCAGGGGCGTTCATTAAACCAAATGGCATCACTAAATATTCATAGTGGCCTGATGGGGTGATAAAGGCGGTCTTCCACTCATCCCCTTCTCTAATCCTGACCAGGTTGTAAGCACTACGAAGGTCTAATTTGGAAAATATAGTGGCTTTTTGTAATGCCTCGAATGCTGTGGCCATGAGGGGTAATGGGTGGCGGTCTTTGACGGTCGCCTTATTGAGACCACGGTAATCTATACATGGCCTCAATCCGCCATCTTTTTTCCCTACGAAGAAGAAACCAGCACCGGCGGGTGAAGTTGAGGGACGAATAAAACCTGCAGCAAGTGCCTCCTTGACATACTCTTCCATAGCCTTGCGTTCCGGGGCAGCCAGAGAGAAGAGACGGCCCCTGGGTGGGCTCGCCCCGGGTAGCAGGTCTATGGCCATGTCGTAGGCCCTGTGAGGGGGAAGGAAGCCAGCCTTTTGTTTGCTAAATACCTCAGCCAGGTCATGATATTCAGTGGGGACCTGAGTAAGGTCCACGGCGTCATGTGGACATTTAATAGGGGAATCGAGCTCCTTCTTTAAACAGGTCTCTTTACAGATCTGGCTCCAATCCTTTACTGTGCGCGACAACCAGTCGACTTCTGGGTTATGCCGTTGTAACCAGGGAAAACCCAGGATAAGACGCATTTGGGGAGCACTGATTACATACAGAGAGATCTGTTCATGATGCCCTCCTATACTCATCTCTATGGGCACAGTTTGTTTGGCGACCTCACCAGAACTTAAAGCTCGGCCGTCTACAGCAGCTACCTTGAGAGGCTTATCCAAGCTAAACAGGGGTATTCCCAATTCTTCTACGAGAGAGGCGTCAATAAAGTTGGCGGCTGCCCCTGAATCAATGAAGGCCATCAGACGTCTGTTCTCTGACCCCCTCCAAGACAGAGACACATGCAAACGCCGCAACAAAACAAAACCTTTCCCAAAAATAAAAGAGTAACTGACAGGAAGAGATAAAGCTGGAGGAAAACTTGAGAAGGGCCAGAAGTGGCGCAGGAGGTAGATACTCGAATAAGTGACAGGTAAGTAAGAGAGATAAAGGTGATGAGACACCTTGTAACGACACGCAACACTAGAGAAGAGACGAGAGAGAGAGAGAGAGAGAGAGAGAGAGAGAGAGAAGGCTGAGACCGTGACGGCAAGACACCAAAACGAATCAGCAGTGATCCGCTTCACCAAGCTTCCTTAAGAAGCCTTAGAAACGGCTGAAACGGATCAGCGCTGATTGCGCCCAGCTAGTCTAGGACTGACTCGGGTGCCTCTTCTGGAGGTAGAAGCTGTGGCATCCGAGCCAGCCCTGACAGTTAATGAGCCAAACTCATTCTGACTTTACGCTCACACTCAAGGCACTGATAACAGCAGACAACCAACAGAGCAGCACATTGAAAGGTTTGGCTCTTATCTCTGGTGAGATTCTCTGGTGTGCCCTGTTTTCTGTGGCCTGGCCAGCCTCAGCCTTAACACTGTAAACATTTAAGCAGTAGCCTACTGTCCACTGTCCCAATATTTACGCTAACCAAAAATGGGTGCTCTACTCACAGAAATGCTATAATAGGAATCTGATACAGGACACGTGAATACGTATATAAACTCACACTCCTGTCTAAGCCCAACGCTTGAATACACACTAACAATGCAGCTTAACGTCGTAACGTCCCTGTTCTGATGCTTGCGGAGGTCAGTGTATGTACTATGAAGACATATTTAGAACCCAATTCACCACAGTGCTAATTCACTGCTCTAATTAAAAATGAAATAGGGTGTTAAAAGCTCAAACCAAAGCAGACTGACTACGGTTGCTGCTTGACAGTTTGGCTCTAGTTTCTTTGGCCTCCACGGTCCTCTCACAGAAAGCGTCCCGTCTCCACACTGAGATCCAAGCTGCGCTCTTGTCTTTCGTCTTGTAGCACTGACAGCAACGAGGCGACGCCACGCTGGGTGTTTCCTTGGCTGGTGTCAGGTCACTCACGATGGTAACAAACGTAGTCTTACACTAAGAGCACACGTTCCACCAAACGTCGTCTGAGGGCGATATGAGGTGTGAGCGTTCGGAACAAAAATGTGACGGTTTGGGTCACAGCTGCAAGGCTATGTGACGATCCTGAGCTTTGGGGACATACATATGCAGGGAAGGTCATTTTTAATGGACAATCTTCTCCAGTCGGAGTACGAAAACAAGGTAAAGCAAAGGTTGAGGTCCGACAGGCAGTGGAGGGCTGAGGTATCCAAAAGGGGCAAAACTCCAGAGTAACGGACTAAATAGTCGAAAGATGATAAAGGATGCTGGAAGACGCTAAGAGAACAGTGGCAATACTCTGCACAGTATTTGCAGAGTAAGGTGTGATGGCTGGTTATGTAGGGTGTGCTGTGCATAACAGCTGATTTTGTATTCTGGGGATGAGGACCTCTAGAGGAGAGGAGTGGAATCACAAATGCCGACAGGCTTTGAGATGTTACCCGCTACACCCATAATGGTTATGTGGATCTTTGTTGCTCTCTCTCTCTCTCTCTCTCTCTCTCTCTTTCCCTCCCTCCCTCCCTCCCCCTCTCTGTCCCCATAAATGTTATGTGGATCTGCTGTATTGCCACACATTGATAAGAACAGCTTGTTTGCAAGATGAGCACACTGAATTGTCATCTGTTCTTTTTGACTATTCAGTATAATCAATATTGCTTCTCTCAGTTTCTCCATTTCCCTTTGGGATAATCTCTGTTGTTGCTCTCTCTCTCTCTCTCTCACTCCCCCTCCCTCTCTCCCTCTCTTCACCTTTTTTCTCCCTGTCCCTGTCTCACTAATCAACTTGGCTTTCTGACTCGACATCTCTCTCTTTTTCTCTTTCTCTCTGTCTCTCTCTCTCTCTCTCTGTCTGTCTCTCTCTCAGTCTGCTCCTTGAACTGAGTGTAATTTTTTCAGTCCCTGATTATCCCTCCCTAACCCTTCTCACTGGAGCAGCCATGTTGATACACGCATTAAGAAAAGCTGTAATTACTCTCTAAATGCTGCGGCGATTATTCTGCAATCACTGGTTTCAAACAGGGCCGTTCTCCAGCCGCCTGTTTGTCCTCTGTCTTGTTGTTTTGTGAGAGCGGCACTGTGAGGTTCGCTCTTTCAACGCAGAACGACTCGATTGGACCAGCATGGCCGTGGTCAGGGTCATTAAGGACCACATGGAATCTGCCCACCAGGAACGTTAAGGGCAGCCTGATCCTCACGCCTAACACCTAAGGACTGGAACTTCTCACGAGAACACAATAAGCAATTAGTTGTGAGCCCACAGCCTCTGAAAGGGTGAGGAAGATAACTACAGAGGTCATAGATGATCATAGATGAGACGGCATTTAAAGGGCTTTTAGAGGACCACTGTGCTGGTTAGGGCAGGTAAATTTTGCGTTGCGCCCAGAGGTGACTGATCTCTGATCAGCGCATTAGAATTTGCATGTGTCCCCATGTTCATGACAGCATCCGGGATTATGATGCATGCTTTTGATGGAACATATGCATGCGCATGTGTACGTGTTAGCGTGTGTGTGCGCTGCGTGTGGGTCTCGAGTACGCAACCTGCCCGGGCCGCTGATGGACAGGTGGTTGGTTGTTGCCGTGTTGTTGTGGTGGTACCGCAGGGATTGATGGACCAGCTGCCTTCCAGGACGAAGGCCAGAACCTGGGCAGCCAGATCCATATCCTCACGGTGGGCCACTCTCCCGTCCAGGAGGGCCCGGGCCAGGGCGTGGGGGAGGCAGTGAGCAGCTCACAGGCCCAGGGAAAGCAAGACCTCCGGGTTACCATGCTGAAGAAAGGTACTAGAGTAACAGAACTCAACAGACTGGCAGAACACACAGCAGAGAGACAGAGAGAGAAAGAGCCCCTTTTCAAGAGATGGTAACTAGACAGGATGGCAGTGTATCTAACAGCGTTAATTAAGCTAACTAACATTAACCCCCTGTTTCATAACATCGTGCCATCAGCAACATGTCCTGAGGGGAACTCACACCCTTACATGTAAGAAGCAGCTTCTGTGCTTTTGACAGTTTCTCTCTCTTTCTCAAACTCTTCCAAAGAGTTTGTAAGAAATGTCACTTGCAGATTGGTGCTGTTGTCTTATTCTTAGATCAGATCTAAGATAATTTGTTATAGCCAAGAAATAACACCTTATAAACTCTTATAAACCCTTTATTAGTAACACCTTATAAACCCTTCATTAATAACACCTTATAAACCCTTCATTAATGATGTTTTTGCAAATGTCAGATTAGGCAGCTGTATGATCTATGGTCTGTGCAGCGAATATGTTTTCTGAGTAGTTCACTTCCATAGCTATGAAGACTGTTATTGACTGAGCAGCATTGTGTTTTTATCAGGAATCTCCAGTAGCATGAATTTTGATGAAGAGGAGGAGGAAGATGATGAAGTCAGCTCAAGTTCCTCTCAGCTGAACAGCAACACTAGACCAGGCTCTGCCACCAGTAAGAAGTCCAGCAAGGTATGCCTTCATTGGTCTACACCAGACCAGTAAGGGATCCATTCATTGGTCCACACCAGACAAGAGGCAAATGGTTGTGGATGTTTTGAAATCAGTGCTAAACTGGAGAACGTCACAGATTAAACAGTAGCTCTTATTAAATGTTATTATAATCAGTGATATAGAATCAAGAATCATATTATCATACCATATGCAAATGTCTATCAACCAAGTGCTAATGTTAACCCTGGTTATTGTTAAACTCATACTGGTCATAAATTTAACGTCTGTATGTCTGATGCTTTTACTTAAAATGGTTAAATGAGAGCCTCTGCAATTTCTGCTGGGCACGTGTCTACATGCCCAGAACATCTCCCCCTGTCTCTGCCCAGAACATCTCCCCCTGTCCCTGGCCAGAACATGTCCCTCTGGGCTTGCCTGACTCTCTTGGGTTCATAGACACATTTTAATGGAATATTTGTGAATATATTCTCAGTATTTTCAGTGCTGTTGTCACACCAATGCAAAAACTATTTATATCTTTGTTTGCATCTTTGATACACAGCACTCAACATAATTAGTGGTCATATTTAGCATAAAAGGCAGTGGGAAAGATCTTTGTTCTTATAATAAAAATCTAATCTTTCAAAAAATGATCATCTTTCACAAACACACTTCACACATCACTGGCCTGTGTGTAGTGACTTCATTCCCGTGCTCTGATGAGTAACAGAGAATTGTCCTTCAATACTGGGTGATGAGGGCACGCACATATGTATCATTTTCACAAAGACATATGCCAACCAGCATTTGAATGATAATTTGATGATATCACAACTGAATAAAGCAGAAATACAGAAAGTTATGGGCAATCGTAGTTGCAAATTTGCATTTGACCCATAATCTACATACACAAATCTGCATTACCGGTATATACACAAACATTTGCCCAATATTCTACACATGCACATTTGATAAACATATATATAAACCTTTTATATTATATATTGAGCTATATATACTTTTCACTCATTCAGATCAGTTTGTACAAGTTTGCTTCCCAGTTTTGTTGTAGCACTGTCAGAATCATAATTGTATTTCCCTATTGAATCGTCTAAAGCTCTCAAGCTTTGCAGCATAATTACGCCTGTGCTTCTGTGGCCGACTCTGAGGCGTGGGCCTGTGGTCACTGAACCATTTCTGTGCGGATCAGGACTTTTTCTTTGGATTGCTGTCCTGCTGGAACATTGTGCCAAGATCCAATTTTAGCCTTCCGATAGAGGCGGCGAGATTTTTTATTTAAACCCCTTGGTATGATGTCTGTGATGTCACAGTGAGGTTAAATTCTTTTCTGTATGACCTCGTTGTCTGCCAAAGAAAGATCTATTCTTGTCTCCCGTGACTACAGAACGTGGCTCCACTCAGAGTTCCAGTAATGTTTCACAAGGTCCAGGTGTTCATGTTTGTGGTTTGATGACTGCAGACGCTACCTTCTTGTTGCAACCCTCCCAAATCATTAGTTGGTGTGGAGATAGCGTCCAATTGTGGTTTTAGAGACTTGAGGGCACAGGTGCGATCAACATGGGAGTCACACAGCCGTCATCAATCGAGGTTTTACCTGAGCCAGATGAGTGTCTGGCTGTGTTTCCTGCTTATTTGTACCACAGTGAAACTGGAACACCTGGCTTACCATGCCTAAATACACACACACACACACACACACACACACACACACACACACACACACACACACACGCTTAGGAAAAGCTCCTGAAAGACATTCATAAAGACTTTTGAAAAGGCTGCTTTTAAAAAGGCAAAAACATCCATAGGAATCTATTTTATTCATAAGATTTAAATATATACACATATCTGTTGAGGGTACAGACAAATGTTTCTTATGAGGATATTTTTAAACAGTTCTACCACAATGAAAGGTTAGGTATCTCCCATATTTTCAGTGTCAATACATTTTTCCTTTGCCTTTTATATCACCTGTTCACTGTAGAGTGAAGAGGGTTTCCAACTCTCTAGTGTATCAGACTTGGCATCTGTCATGTCTGGAGTTCTGAGCTCTATGGAGATTTAGTTCATGTTCAGAATATAAAATTACTTCACTTCCTCCGTACGAGTGACTAGCAGGACCATGTCAGTGGGAGAGAGAGGACAGCCAATACCCATGTGAGACCTGCCACTTGCCTTCTAACAATCAGTCAGTCTGGATCTGACTTAAACATGGCCCCTAACGAGTGCCTAAACATGGCCCCTAACGAGTGCCTAAACATGGCCCTTAACGAGTGCCTAAACATGGCCCCATAACGAGCGCCTAAACATGGCCCCTAACGAGCGCCTAAACATGGCCCCATAACGAGCGCCTAAACATGGCCCCTAACGAGTGCCTAAACATAGCCCCTAATGAGTGCCTAAACATAGCCCCTAACGAGCGCCTAAACATGGCCCCAAATGAGCACCTAAACATGGCCCCTAACGAGCGCCTGAACATAGCCCATAACGAGTGCCTAAACATGGCCCCTAACGAGCGCCTAAACATAGCCCCTAACGAGCGCCTAAACATGGCCCCTAACGAGTGTGATGGCCATGTGATAGGCTGTAGGCGTGGTTATGGGTGGAGGCAAACCTTTAAGGGTGTGCTCTGTGTGGCAGGAGGCGGCCTCAGCCTCCACCCCAGTTGCCTGCGAGCCACCCATAGACGTGGGGGACCTGGAGGAGTTCACGCTGAGGCCCGCCCCACAGGGAGTGACCGTCAAATGCAGGATCACACGTGACAAGAAAGGAATGGATCGTGGCATGTACCCCACCTACTACCTCCACCTCGAGAGAGAGGACGGCAAGAAGGTGAGTAAAGTCAGGCCTTTATCTCCGGAAGATCGGGAGAACTTATGCTTGGCCAGAAACAGGTGTATTGAATCATGGAAGTCTTATGAGGAATCATGAGAAATAAGACCAAAGTTGCACTACATGGAGATTTAACCTCAAAATAAATCTTTAATCTATATTTAGTAACAGGTGCGAAGGATAAACACGCAGAACCATACCCAAAGTTAATACATATATAGACATAAATGAAGGAAGACCACACCTCGAATGGAGAGGTCAGAGGTTAGAGGTTGATCTGTGACAACAGGGAGTTGTGAAATAACCCCAGGCAGTTTTAGGATACCACACACTGATGCATGAAAAGAATACTGCCATTTCTAAAAGTAATTTTTGCCTTCACACACACACACACACACACACACACACACACACACACACACACACACACACACACACACACACACACACACAAGCACACACACACAAGCACAAACAAGACACCTCCACAAACATTGTTTCTAATGTTTAACACCAATAAAACTAGAAATTTAATTTTCCTTTAAACAAGCTGTAATAAATGTGAACGAGGCCTGTGGCACTGTGCATTTGAGCAGCAGCTGTGCAGCAGCGCCACCTGCTGGTTCATCCCACGCTCTTCTGCTGCAGGTGTTTCTGTTAGCTGGAAGGAAGAGGAAGAAGAGCAAGACATCGAATTACCTCATCTCCGTGGACCCCACCGACCTGTCTCGCGGGGCTGAGAGCTTCATCGGGAAACTGAGGCATGGTTCAAAGTGTTGCTTTCAAAGCTACGTTACTATAGCTTAGCATGTGTGTGTGTGTGTGTGTGTGTTTCCACACCTGGCCGAGTTCGTTAGAAGCTGTAATTGGCTTTATTAATGGTGCGTGAGTCTATCTGTCCTTGTTCAGACACAGGTGCAATAGCTGTGTTGTGGCAGCCGGGGCTGGTTAAACCAGATCACGGGGTGTGTGTGCGCTCAGACAGATGTTCGCTATGGAAGAATAGGCTAAGTGCAAATGTGCATGTATGTGTTTGTTACACTATTCCTCAAAGCATCAATGACCAATTAATGTCTGTAACTGTGAGATCAGTTACTACTGTTAACATCCTGCTGAACAGTTTTAAATGTACTAGTTATACAGTGTGGTAAACCCAGAGAGATGAGCGGTCAAATATTCCCAGCATGCTCTCTGCTCTTACTGGAGAGACTGGTGCTCTTTCAGCCATTTACACTACTACCCTACTACCGCTACTGGTTCTGGTTGGCTTATTGGTTCTTGTGCACATTTTGTGTGTCCCTGTGTATTGTGTGCTGGTTCAAGTGTCTACTCAGCCAAAGATCAGTTCATGAGAATGTCTTAGGGCGAACGCACTGCTGGGCCATTTTGTTTTGAACACAGTGAAATGTTTTTATGGAAGTGGACCCTGTATCTTCAGCACTGTCCTTCATAAACGAACGTCCTACAGGACGCACACCGCAGGAGTGAGACTGTTGCTTCTCTGTCCTCTACCCCTCCTCCACCTCTCTCTTCTCCACCCTCAGTAGGGCGGTTGAAAGTAGACCTCTCCACCTGTCACTGCTGTTCAGCAGGGTCACTGGACTGCCCCCCCCTTTCAAGCCAAATTACCAAATTACCAATTATCATCACATTATTATTATTATTATTATCATCATCATCATCATCATCATCATCATCATCATCACAGACTGTCTTAAATAACTAAATTAAACTCTTGGATTCTCCATAATTCCCTGTGGATGATTGCAGATGCACTTATTCTGCTCAGCGTGTTTAACATGGATGTTTTGGGCTGCTGAAGATGTCACTACGTGTGTTTCCCTTAGAGAGCCCTCACTGTGAATAGCGTCTTAATAGCGTGTGAATCACTGACACCCTCTGCTGTCACTAAGTTCTCTTCGCCTGAGATATTGTTCTTGTATTTTGTATCATAATTAGGAAACCTTAATTATTACCAAAAAAAAAATACCATTATAAATTATGAGCTAAGCTGTCCCTACACAGTCCTGTCTCTTCCACAGATCGAACCTCATGGGGACCAAGTTTACAGTGTATGACAACGGGATGAACCCAGTCAAGACCACGTCCAGCCTGGAGGCCAGCAACCTGCGTCAGGAACTAGCGGCTATCTGCTACGTGAGCTAGCATTTCCAAGCAAAGCTTCAAGAATACCTTGCACAGAGTGAGGTCTTGTAAACATGGCTGAATTATTACTGACTGTATTACGATCAGAAGAGGCATAGCATGGTGTAGTGAGACCTCTTGTGGTTACAACTGATATAGCAAGTCTCTTAAAAAATTTATAATATGGCACAGACATGTCTTTTAAGCTTAGCTTATCTTCACTCAATACATGTGGAGCTAAAATAAAAATATCGATATGCCACTAACCATCTTAAATCCATTTCTGCCAGGAGACAAATGTTTTAGGGTTTAAAGGACCTCGGAAGATGAGTGTCATTATTCCTGGAATGAACATGGATCATGAAAGAGTCTGCATTAGACCACGCAATGTAAGTGCTTCACCATGCTGATGGGACCGAACCCAGTGAAAAGACATCATGAACTCTGTACACAGAGAATATCGACCCTGGTGACTGTGCCTGTTGGCTGACCAATTCGGTCCCGAGCAGCCAGTTACCCTTTTATCACATCAGATAGGAGGTATTAGCGCTGGAGGCTGAGCTAGCGGCTCTGTAATGGAAGGCTAATCCCTCCGCATCTGCCCACTGTGGTGATACAGGAGCACCAGTCCCTGCTGGCACGCTGGCAGAATAAGAGCACGGAGAGTGTGATCGAGCTCCACAACAAGACGCCGGTGTGGAATGACGACACACAGTCCTACGTGCTCAACTTCCACGGCAGGGTCACCCAAGCCTCCGTCAAAAACTTTCAAATCATCCACGATAATGACCGTGAGTTCCATATGTGATTGATCGATGACAACAGTTAAGCAGTTAATTCTGCAAAACCAGGTACACCGAGTTTAGGGTTTGGAACGGAAATTGGACTCCCTGACTAAATTTTATTCTTATTACTGTGAAAGGCAGCTCAGCTGAAACTCTGACCAGAACATCTGTCATATAATAAACATATCAAATGTAAGCGGTTTTATTCCTCACTTGGTCGGATGACTCTCTCCTCGTCCTGTGTTTTTAGCGGACTACATAGTGATGCAGTTTGGTCGGGTGGCTGAGGACGTCTTCACTATGGACTACAACTACCCCATGTGTGCCCTGCAGGCATTCGCTATTGCCTTGTCCAGCTTTGATAGCAAGCTGGCCTGTGAGTAGCTGTCAGCCTGTATGGTCCAGAAGTCCAGAAGGAGGCTTGCAAAGCCCACTGAACCCAGTACAACCCAGTAAGGGCTGCAGTGATCCCAAGAAGTCCAAGCTGGGTCCCAGTCTAAACTCCATCTCTGAGAGCACACAGGATCTCAAACTGGAAAAGCACCGTGTGTTTGTGTGTGTGTGTTTGTATGAATGAGAGAGCAAGACAGACAGAGAGAGAGAGAGAGAGAGAGAGAGAGAGAGAGAGAGAGAGAGAGAGAGAGAGAGAGAGAGAGAGCAAGAGCGAGAGAGAGATGTTCTTTCTGCTCCCTAGTCTAAAGGGAGTGGGGCACGTGATATAAAACACTTTTTAACAGATCATTGTGTTGCTGAGAATGTACACAGGAGAACTTCACTGCATTTGTACTGGTAGGGAAATCTTACCAGTGCATTCTGTGTGTTCTTAACAAAAGGATGGCAATGTACTCGTTAACTAACACTTTCCTCATTAACAGCTTCAATGAAAGTTTATTTAATGTTTTCGTCAGTAGTAACTGATCCCTTCTAATGATGCATAATGAAAATATTACTTTTAACTGACTAATATTTTAAAATCACTCCACACATAGCATTCAGATGGCAACATCCAGAAATACTTTTCATTCTGAATATTTATATGTTGATATTTTACTTGTTACACTGATTTTGTAAATGAATGGCAGAGCATCAGACGTATATGTGAGCCATGCTGTCAGCTACTAACTCCAGACCTGTGATGTATCAGTTCTACTTGTGTCTTGAGGGCTCGTTGATTTGCAGTCGATTGATTGGCAGTGGGAACTATTTTCTGTGTGTGTGTTATTCACCCGCTTAGCGAATACCACAGCGTACGCTGCTGTGAGTCTTATTCTGTACCCACTGAATATAGCTTGTAGTTAAAATTAAAAGCCAGTGAAATTACCCTAAACTGCGTACTCAGTTTCAGCTATCAGAGTGCATCATCATCTCAGCCGCACTGACCCACTGGGCTGCCAGGAAGCGGAAATACTCAACAGTGCAGCTTAACTAGAGCTTTACAGTAGGAAGCTGTATATATTGTGCCTTTGAAAAAAGACTTTAGTGACACTGGAAGCTGGTGTTCCATCTAGAGGGGAGAGCTGGGTGTGCGCTCTGGTCAACAGCCTGCACGTTGGTCTAATGGACTACAGCTATCCAGAATTAGCAGATTTCAGTTCTGGCTGTTTCGATGTCTACGTTTGGAATGGTGATTCACAATAAACAGAAAACTCTTAAGTACTTTGCTTGCATGCAGGTTTACTCCACAAAAACCTCTAGCCTTTAATTGCCAACCCTCCCTCCCTACCCAAACCTCAGTACAGTTGTGTGTATGTTTTGAAGTATTGAACAAATGGCTTCACAGAGGAGACGTCCTGGACAGGACCTTCTCTGTAAAATACATGTTATACATAAAGGTGCCCTAGAATGCATGCATTCATTATTTTAGCATTATGTGCAGTTTTACACGCCCATTTATTTGGCATAGAATGACGAAAAAACAACCTTTGTTTTAGGAACTGTGCTCTGATTGATTGGTCTACAAGGCACTATGGCTAACACGGAATCAACAGGTCAAAATCTAACTGTGAGTGGACCATGTAGCATTTAGGCAAACATCTTGTAGTATTATATGGCAACACAAGCTGTTTCTCTGAATGCGACACAGACAGTAAAATAATCTGCTAGCACTTAAACCTGAAAACAGTGGCTGTGTTCGAAATAGCCTACTACATACTACTGGCGTACTTCTTGGGCCCCAAATCAGTATGCAGTATGCAAATGATAAGAATTTTTCCAGTATGCGAAACATCCCTGGATAACATACTAGTTCTGCAAAATATTCCAGTATGCGAACAGAACTATGTTTGTGGTGTACTGCATCCCATCATGCAACGCTACGTTCACGTGACCCCGTAGTATGCTTTGCTTTTGTCGCATACAGAAAACTACTGCATACTACTACTAGGACCCGGATGCAGTATGTAGTAGGCTATTTTGAACACAGCCAGTGCCTAAAGCAACAGGGATAACCAGCTATGCAGGCTGCAGTTGTACTGCCAGAGGTTGGAACAGCGCCCTCTCCAGGGCCAAACGCTGAGTGCAGCACTCTAGATATTGTGTACGGTTTGAGAAGCTGTACAGAGAGAAATGTGCAGAGCAAACTAACAACTTGTCTGGGATCCTGTTAAATATGCATTTTGACCAAACTTGTTACTCCGATGTCACAGTTTTCATTCTTCACTTTTAATACCTGCAGAATTGTTGAAGTTTCGCTGGGCAGGTCCATCTTTGTGCTGTCTGGGATACAGTGTGGGTAAGCAACTGAAAATGTAGGGGGGCATAAATATTTATCAGTCAGGACTGTTCTGTAACAGTCATGGACTTTTGGAATTAGGACCCCTGCCTCATACAATATGCTCTTTGTGTACTCAGTGAGTTGCTTAAGAGGAATCACATTACAATTAGCAGGCCATCACGCGCCAATTTTTACAACTAAGTTTTTCAAAAACCTTATACTCTGTATCGGATACTCTGACGAACAGGTTACAGCTGCACTTGTTCACTGTAATATACAGTAAATATGCTGTAAATGTTTTAGACATATTAGGACTTTTTGTTGTTGTTGACATCTCATGCTTTAAAACAAATGTCTTTTTTCTCCAAATGTCAAAACATTTTTTATAATAATTTTTTTAAACAGAGAATATGAAAAATGCAGCCATATCTAGGGTTAATCTGAAAAGGTCTGTGACTATATATATAGGAGCTTGTTTTGTTTTTTTTCCCTTCTTGTGCAATTGGACCATTCATTTCCTCTCTGAATGATTAACGCATTTCAGTTTGCACTAAATAGGCTATTCTGTGCTTTTATGTTTGGTCTTACCATGATTTTTGTATTTTTGTGATGTTACACTGTTATGTAAAATGTGTACAGTGGTCAATAATATTTGTATACAGTTCCTTCATTATGAGAAAATAAACTGAACCTTAACTGAATTTCTTCCAATTTTATGTGGAGGACTATTTTGCTGTTGTACACACTTCATACACAAGTCCTCCAGGGACTTTCAGATTAGTAATCACAAGTGATAGCCATACATCAACCTGCAGCACAAACGTTCAAGCTCACTACTCACTTCTTCAGTTTCATTAACACTTTCACCATTAGAAAACAATGGAATCCCGAACCACACATCCTAAAAATACATAAATACATAATTGGAAGCTATATGCTTTTAATGAAGTTGATGAAAGCACAAGGATAAAAATTAAGTATAAAATCACAGAATGGCTTCCCAAATTTAACACAGAATGGACACCTTAAATGCAGTGTTGGGTAAGTTACTTTAAAAAAGTAATTCGTTACAGTTACAAGTTACCTTGTTTAAAATGTAATTGTAGTGTAACTTTTCTGATTACTTTTGGATTACTTTTTGATTACTTTAAGGTTTAAATGTGTATTGACCCATGATCAACATTTAATTTTTGAGAACTGATAGTGTGAACCTTAAAAGAGTACTAAGCTGAGAGGGAATTGCTGACAGGCAATCACAGGAGGTCCACAAGAAGAGATGCCTGCACCAGGCATGTAAGATTCTCAGACTCCTATCATCAGGCCGTACTCTTTCCTGCTCCTCCCCCAGGCTCTACCGTTTTCACAGTTTGCAGACTAACACAAGCAGGTTCAAAAACCACTTCTTTCCCACAGCGGTCACCTTATTGAACTCTTCCCGAAGACCATTCTTTCCTTCCCCTCTATCCATACCTTACCATCCACACAAAATATGTACAGTGTTCCTCTTCAATTCACATCTGTATAGCCCTATCTACAGTGGTATAGGATAATCTGTATATTATCTGTATGATTCCATCTGTATTTATCACATTTATTTATACCATATATTTTTCTTTGCCCTGTGCATTGTACTGCCATGACTACATTACACACACATGCATTTCCCTAGGTAATTTATCTACTCTGCACATATCTATTAACCATCTTTACTTACACTAGCTGTAAATAACTGCATTGTATCTCTAAATACTGCATTCTATACAATCTGCACGTGTTGCACTTGATTAGATACCAAACTGCATTTCACTACTTCATACAAATTTAATTTAAATGTATTGCTTGTTGAACGGTAGGTCTAAGATAGGTCCAATGATACCAATAGGGTAGGCTAGGTCGTGTCATAGACATCGACAAACGTTTCATTATTCACGGTCATTATTGCTGTTTGAGCTGAAACTGAACCGCGCGCTTGCTGCTCCAGCACAGAAACAAGCGGGAAACAGCGATACAGGGCGCAAAGCAATAAAAATATTAAATATTTCGCAAAGGTTTTTGTTTATATTTTTTAAATGTAACTAAAATTGTAATTCTTAATTTTTCCAGAAGTAACTAACTGAATTACATATTTTCTCATTGTAACTGTAACGAATTACAGTTACACTTTTTTTGTAATTAAATTACGTAACGTCGTTACATGTAATTCGTTACTCCCCAACACTGCTTAAATGTAAGGAAGCATCTTGATTTTAGCTGGTGGTCTGTAACAAGCAGTTTATGGTTTTTCAAAACACAATTTCTGCAGATCTGTTTTAAAATGTTTAACCATTTTGAACATAGCAAACCACTTTGGGAAATACATGAAGCTGGCCGAGAGAAAGAGAGAGAGAGAGACAGACAGACAGACAGACAGACAGACAGACAGAGAGAGAGAGAGAGAGAGAGAGAGAGAGAGAGAGAGAGAGAGAGAGAGAGAGAGAGAGAGAGAGAGAGAGAGAGAGAAAGAGAGAGCACAATCAGTTTAGTTTTTTTTGTTTCTTGTGGCGCATTCTGAGGGTCCCAGACGATGGATCTTCAGGTCTGGCTGGTGTTGGCTGGTTCCAGCTAACGGAGGCATCTGGTTGGTACGTGAGGAGGAAGTCCACTAGGTCAACCTCCTGTTCTTCAGGATCCCAGTCATCCTCAGCACTGAAGCCCAAACTCTCAGCCGCCATCAGTGGGTCCTCCTCTCCTCTCCCCTGCGCTTCCTTTTGTTCTTCATCTTGCTTATCTTCCTCATCCTCCAAATCCTCCTCCTCCTCCTCCTCATCATCATCCTCATCATCTCTAACATCTTCTATGTCACTTTTATCACCACATTCCTCTACATACTCACACCCCACGATGCCTGCTGGTGTGTAGTGGAAGACGTGTCTGTGATCACTGAAGCTTATCTGTTTCCTGTCCTTCCTCCCTACTGGAGATGGTACATCCTTCTCCTCACCAACGCTACCATGAGGCGGACAGAGCAGATGCAGACTCACTTCTTCCTCTTCACTCTCTTCTTCTTCGTGTTCTACATCTGCTTGCTGGTCCTCATCGTCTTCATCATCATCATCATCATCATCATCATCAACATCATCACCTTCTTCTACTGTTACCATTTCTGCTCCATGTTGTTCTTCAAGTTCTTGCTGAGTTTCTAGATCAGTTTCTACTTCTTCTTCTTCTTCTGCATCTTCAGGATCACATGGTTCTTTGCCATCATCATCATCTTCATCCTCATCATCATCCTCATCTTCATCCTCATCAATGTCATCATCATCATCACCTTTTTCTTCATCTTCATCCTCCTCCTCTTCTCCTCTCTCCATTCTCTCAGCCAGTTCCTCAGCAGTAGGTACATCCATGTCTGGCTCCTCCAGTATGATGCTTGGTTGACGACGGTGTCCGTGGAGTGACACGTGTGGAAAGGTCTCTTCTGAGTAGCCTGTGGAGAGTGAGATCACAAACACTCCTCTGGAAATCGAAGCATCATAAACTACTGTGACCACACACAAGGGCTGTACACAAATTACCCTCCCAGTCTAAGGTATAGGGGGTTTCCTCGGCTTCCATCTCAGGGGAGACGCCCTCCAGTGGCCGACCTTCCAGAATCACACGTGTGATCTCCTTCAGCGGAGGGATTCTCCTCTCTCCTCGCTGGTAACTGCACCGCCGAGCCCTGCACGACCAGCACACGTGAGAGAACGTGACAGCCTGGACTTCTGGTGCTAACATGGACTTTGTTACAGACATTTTAGGAGAATACAGATACACATGATGAATGTAACGACTACAACTAGTCAACAAAATACAACCACTGTAACCACTGTGCTGCGGGGGGACCTGGGCTGTTCACCTGTTCACCTGGGCTGTTTACCTGGGCTGTTCACCTGTTTACCTGGGCTGTTTACCTGGCCAGGGGGTGGAGAGCTTTGGACGTTTTTCTCCCTCTCCCAGCCTCCATCTGCCTCAGTCTGGCCTGCAGCTCAGCCATTTCATAGTCATCTGGTGAAGCATTACATCAGATCTTTAAGGGCACGCCAGGCAGAGCACCACCCACCCACCACGTCCCCCATGTCCACCACGTCCACCATGTCTTACACACTTTTGTCCTCCACTAAAGTGCTGAAGATTAGGGGAGGAAAACTATAAACAACAAACGGTTTGCTTTGACACTCAACACTCAAGCATAAAACCTCAACTTGAGCAGCATAAAGGAAAACCTCTATATAACAGTTTAAACCCTCAGAGATTAAGATTAAGATTAAGTCAAACATGGAGATCAGACAGATCAAGACTGTTTTCTATGATCAATTATACCTAATTACACATGCTAGTCTATTCCTGGGTTACTTTCTTATTAAAGTCCCTTAGATCTTGGCTTTGATAGCATATGCCTGAGAGTTTATAACAGTCTAAACTATTAAAGATTTCCAATTAGCAAAGAAGACTGATCTAAAAATAAGACCTTGTTAGTGCTCAGAGGTGAGTGCAGGCACCTATCGCTTTATGCAGAGAGTGAAAGAGAGACACAGAAAGAGAGACAGAGAGACAAACCGAGAGAGACAATGACGGACAGAAAGACAAACCGAGAGAGACAGCTGGGCTGATTCTCTTCTCTCATCCTTTTCCATCTAACACATGGAGTTAAACCTCTAGCACTGATCCAAAAGACACGCGGTTAATTGGTATTAGACGCTGCTGGGCCGATGTTTCTGATTACTAATCCAGGTCTAACAAAAGGGTCTAACAAAGCTTCCTCAAGCTAACAACAGTGTTTTGATCTTCTTCATCAGGAGCTGTGCTGTGCTCTCAGCTACTGGTCGTCTGAGCAGCGTTCAGAAACGCAAGAAACTCCACAGAGCAGCGCCAGGAAATAGTGATGAGGGTCTCCACGGTTACAGGATAAATAAGGAGAAGGTAAGAAGATTCACATAAACTTGCACTGCATTTCTATATCAACATCATCACAATATATCAGAAACGATGCCCTTACGTGTTGGTAGCTCTGGGGTTCCTTGTGTGGCGATAGGGACTGTGAACTCTGTCTTGGGGGCTGGTGTGTCTTTGTGTGTGAGCTACGGAGAGAAAGTCACTCTTTGCAAAAACAAAGCCCCGTTTGGATAATCTTTGAGTGTGAATATTCTCATGTTATATGGATGAAGAACATCAGACAAACGTGACAACAGACAAATTTGACATGTAGAAGAACTCTTTTTACAGAACTCTTACCTTGAAAAATATGTAGGTTATGTAGAGAAAGATCCCGAATCCATAAACAGGAATGAGCTGGCCAAGAAGGCGGGGCTTATCAGCATCTTTCAACCTGGGTCTGAGGTCCGGGTGGTGCGGCCTTGTGTGGCCCACCTCAGCCTGCCACAGAGCCTCCTCTACTGGGAACGGTTGGTACGGTAGGGGAGGTGCGTGTCCCGGGCCAACTGTTAACAAACCCAAATCCCAAAAAATTGAAAGGGGACAAAACAAAACAAATTACGAATATCCAAATTAAAAGCACAAATAATCTTAGCCTCTTTACAGAAGAAAATACTGGACAAATTATGATCTTTCACACGGCATCTCCCTGATATAAAACGTTTTCCACCACTTCTTTAATTCAAAAGAATTGAGAGCGTGTTTTCCTCTCAACTCATCTGTAAAGCATCTGGTGATATAGTTTGAGGCAAAGATGAATAACATTAGTTACTAGAGGTGTGCCAAAAAATCGATTCATATATCAAAAATCGATTCTCATTTACTACGATTCAGAATCGATTTAAAATGTCCCAAAATCGATTCTAAGTCGTGGTGAAGTCTCGCGTTACGTACGCAGCATGTTCTGGGACACACTCATGCGCGGAAAAGTTTCAAAACACATGGAGGAAAGAGATATTCAACCTGTCTGGTCTTCATTTAAGGCAAAAATATGGGTTCATTTTGGTTTTTACCGAATGCTGGGGAAGACCGAACTGGACACAATGTAGCTCGTGTGCAAGGCTTGTGTAGCGGTGAGCACGGGAGCGTTAATATAGAGAAGGGTGAGAAATAATATAGAGAAGGATGGACCCAAGTGCCGGCTCGCAAGATCAAGACGTTTGACACTCGTCAAATGTATTAGCGAGAGGGAAACGCGCACAGCGACCCAGAACGAACAAACAAAACAACACGGAAGACTCAACGCGCAAGAGAATCGAAAGCAAAACCGTGAGGGCACGGAGTAAATAGAAACAAAAAACCAATGCGGAAAATACAACGCGTGAAAAATAACACTCAACCGTAGTGAGACGGTAGGAAGAAACAAAACAACAACAGTAACTAAAAAACAGCGCGGATAAATGCAACGCGAAAACGAAACCAAGGACACCATCAGAAGTAACTGGCAAAAAATGCTGCAGCAAAATAAAAAATGCTGTTCCCAAAAATAAAGTCAAAACGGATAGAAAGACATACAGCAGGGATGTCAAAGTCAAATGCACCGAGGGCCAAAAAAACAAATTTGCTACAAGCCGAGGGGCGGACTGGTTCAATGTTTATTAAAACATATTGAAATGATTGCACATAGCCTATTGAACCAAGACCTAACACAGTGTTTATTATTTAATGCTTAAATGAATAAAGCAATACTTTCTTATGGATCTGTCAGTAATTTCAAGTGAAAACATTTTTCAACAAGCAAACAGATAAAAACAAACTTCCTTCAAAGAAAACATGTCCTGTACATTAAATGAATAAAGTAATAAAGGTTTGAAAAGTGCTGGAATTTAGGCTAAAGTACTTGAAAATGCTTGAAATTGTAACTACTTCGTTTCACAACAAATATCTGTCTGACTGAATAGTTAACAAATACGAGCCTCTTGTAATTCCAGGACGAAACATGAGAGAACATGAAGACGTTAAGATTGGGCGTTTTGAAAATAAACAACCATTAAATAATGTGAATAAAAGCGAATTATGTCGAATCATTTCGAATATATGTATAAAAATTTAACTTAATTAAGTTTAACGTGCTGGTGCGCACAACGTTACAAAATTCGAGAGGTGCACGACCTCGCGAATCGACAGCGCGCGACGCCCTCCCCCACGGGCGGAGCCACTGCGATTACGTCATTTTCGCAGAGCGGACCTTTGCCGCTTGTGTGCGCTGCAGTGACTTCGCGGGCTACCGTTGCATTGTGGGGAATGTAGTGTTTGTGCGTGCAAAACACCAGCGGGCGGCTGTGGCCTGCGGGCCGGTTCTAATAGTAATTAAATATCATCCAGGGGGCCATAGATAATCAATTCGCGGGCCGGATCTGGCCCGCGGGCCTTGACTTTGACATATGTGACATACAGGATTGGGAAAACTTGAGATGGGTCAGAAAGCGACGCATGAGATACTCGAATAAGTAAAGAGAAAGCATAACAGAGAGGTGGCGAGACACCATTAAACGATAAGCAATCACAGAGAAAGCAGAGACTGGCTGAGAACGTATGGTTACGTCGGTTTAGTCTGGGACTGACTCTGGTGCCCCTAGCGACGGCTGGGGGAACTGCATCCGAGCCAGCCCTGACAGCTCGCAAAATGAAGCTCAAGAATTTTGGTAACAACAAAAACCATTTTATTTTACCAAAGCACTTAATTTTTGTTAATTAAATGTGAAAGACACGTAATTTTCTGTATTTGTCGTTCTGTCTTGCAAAGCAGACTGTAGTAGATCATGCAGATTTTATAGACTGAAGCAGACATTTTTATAAATCAAATCGTTTTTTGAATCGAAAATCGATTTTTGAATTGAATTGTGGCCCCCAAAATCGGAATCGAATCGAATCGTGAGATAGTAAACAATTCCCACCCCTATTAGTTACATCATGTAAAATGTTGTATGATGTAATTAAATAGAAACCAAAGAAGAAAGAGAGCATTAAACGATGTCAGGTCATCTAAACGCTAGTGAGGAACTCTAACCACTGACACTGAACGAGGAGCAACGCGGGAGTCCAGCAAATGTCACCAAACGGAACTCGGTACGAAAGACAACCACACGGCACGAGGCGAGGGCACAAGGCGAGGGCAATGACATGTAGGCACTACGGTTTTACAGGCTTACCTTTGACCTTTGATTGAACAACGTCTTTCTTCCCTCTAGGAAAAAGTACTTTGGGTAGAAATAAGGACACGCAGAGGACGAGGCAGGATAGGAAAGTGATCTTCTGAAAAGTTGAAACCGACATTTCACTAAAGTGTTCAGAGATAAATTAAATAACTCTGTCGCGCAACATCAACAGGCAGAATCCCTGAATTCTGGGTTTATCGAGGCGGAAATGACATAGACGGTAATCCCTTCATCCAGGGGGATGTCATTAGTGTTTAAATGTAAGTGTTTCTTAATCACTGATTATCTTTCTACAACATTGGATAGCTTGTATATATTTTTCTGATTGAGATCTTCGGCACGATTTCGATCAAAAATGTAAATTATTGTTATATATATTGTTTTGAATGCTTTGGAAATACTCTAAATGCAGATTAATGTGAACATTGTAAATATTGAAATAACATCAACAATAATTTACAATAATCATTGCCACAATTATATTGTTGTTGTTGTTGTTGATGTGTTGATGATGGGAGAGATCTTGTTTGTCCAGTAGATGGCAGTGCTGTCACTTTTATTGCTGCCCTCCTGTAATCAAGACTCCGGACAATCCTGACGCTAATGGGGAAAACACACGTAGCCTGCAGTATACACACACATTCTGCAACAATGAAAACACATCAGCGCTTTGATTACATATGTTAAAAAAACACAATTAATAATGAATAAGTTAATAATGAAAAAGTTAATAATGAATAGTCTAACATATGATTATAGTTCTAATAGTGATATTTAACATTAAAAATGTTTATTATAAAGTGATAAATCAACATGTAATAACACACACACACACACACACACACACACACACACACACACACACACACACACACACACACACACACTCAAAGCTGTATATTAAATGCTATGGAATTAAATTATTTTGATTATTTGTTCCAAATACATACCAACAGGTGCCTCTCTAAATCTGACAGGAAGAGCTGCCTGTAGCAGGGATGCTAACAATCACAAATCTGCTTTTTATGTTTGCTAACATAAATAGCTCCTACTATTCTACCATCGACAATTAACAGATAAATTAAACAGTACCAGGAACAAATACCAGGAACAAATACCAGAGCTTCCACCCCAAACACATGTGAGAAATCTATTGTACATTACAGAGCCACATTTAAAATATTACAATATGACCATGTGTGTCTCATATGTACCCGAATATTATTTTTTAAATATTGGCAACAACCACAGTCTTGTATGCAGTTATAGTATTATTATTGAACACAGCTCTGCATTTGAAACCCTTCAGCGGCTAAATGGGTCATTTATCAGGGTGAACCAATATAATATTAGCAGAGATCAGAATATACCAATGGATGTATCACACAACAGCTAATTATGGGTGTTCTTATTTGTCTGTTTATTTATTTACTGTTAATTATGGGTGTTCTTATTTATCTGTTTATTTATTTATTTTTGGTCATCACACTCATTTTTCAAAGTGGAAATTCTTAAACCTTTTCACAAATTGGGTATTAAGGATTTAATTTAATTGTTATTCAGGCCCTCAAGTTTATTTTTCTCCTTCACTTTGAAGATGAGAAAATATAATTTAGAACAGTCAGCTCTCCCCTAATTTCAGGGTTAACTTCGCTTGGCTGGGATTGGTTGAATTTATAACGGTCACCTCTCCCCTAATTTCAGGGTTAACTTTGCTTGGCTACGATTGGTTGATCTGCTGTTTCCCTTTTGGACTTATTTGCAGTGTTGTTAATAATAAGCTTTTCTTGGTTCTCATGGAAACTCGTATATAAGCACACATCATGCCTTTGCTTAAAAAATAACACATGCTGTTGGGGGTTGGTGGGTACATCGTACTGTGTGTCAAAGAGTCCAGTGAGGCCAGTGAGGCCAGTGAGTCCAGTGAGGCCAGCGAGTCCAGTGAGGCCAGTGAGGCCAGCCTCCATCAGCCTACACCAGCCTACACCAGCATACCAGCCTCCATCAGCCTCTATCACGCAGGAATTATGTTTAACATGCATCACAGGATCACATGCATCGTAGTCTGCCCACTGGAAAAAAGTGTTTAAAGTTGTGAAACGGAAATGGCTCTGTAAATTTGGAACATGAATTGATCTTTTGACATAGTGTATTGATGCTTTGGAATAGGTGTGTGTGTGTGTGTGTGTGTGTGTGTGTGTGTGTGTGTGTGTGTGTGTGTGTGTGTGTGTGTGTGTGTGTGTGTGTGTGTGTGTGTGTGTGTGTGTGTGTGTGTGTGTGTGTGTGTTGGGAAGATGTAGCTAATGTAGGCTGCACTGCCAGACCTCTACCACCACTGCAGTTTGCTCTTTATCTGTTTACTGAGCCTCTTATCAAAGCTTTAAATACTTAATTATTCTTCATTAGGCTCCATTAAAACACACTGGACCCACTGCAGCAAAAGTTAGACCAGTTCTGCAGAAACAATGAGACCATTGGGCTACGACTTAAAAACAGTGTTTCTGTTATTTTTCTTTCTGAAAGCCTGGGGTCTCATATTGTAATGCTAACTGAGAAACGTGGTGTTGGCTGTTCTACAACGCTGCCACCCTCCCTGTGATGTTGGCTGTTCTACAACGCTGCTGCCCTCCCTGTGGTGTTGGCTGTTCTACAACACTGCTGCCCTCCCTGTGATGTTGGCTGTTCTACAACGCTGCCACCCTCCCTGTGATGTTGGCTGTTCTACAACACTGCTGCCCTCCCTGTGGTGTTGGCTGTTCTACAACGCTGCCACCCTCCTGGACTGCACAAGCTCTGGATTCACATACATGGCAATCAACATACCTTCACCAAACAAAATTGCTTTCAGAAATAGCGATCGTTTGCTTTCTCTATATTCATGCAAGTGATTTGTTGTGCAATGTCACCTTAGTCGCTGGTGCTGGAAGAGGTTTACATCAGACCATCTTCTGTCTCTCTCTCTGTCTCTCTCTCTCTCTCTCTCTCTCTGTCTTTCCCCTTTTCCCTCTCTCTCCTCCTTCAGTCTCTTCTGCCTCCATCTAAATCAGTCAATTTATTTCTAAATTGTGTGTCGAGTGCAGGAGTGGAGGCTTCTTTCTGTGCTGGGGTGAGATATTAAATCAATGCTCACTCTTATGTATCGAGTAGGCTTTAATTTTGATTTGGTATTGATGGGGGTGAAGGTAGCTTTGAGTGCAGTGAAGGACGCACTGTTGCAAATCCTCGTCCTTTACAGGAGTGACGGGACTGCTGAGGAAAGACACTGGAGTACTGGGTGGAGTGTGTGTGTGTGTGTGTGTGTGTGTGTGTGTGTGTGTGTGTGTGTGGGAGAGGGCCAAGCTCTGGATTGAATGTGTGTGGAGGAGAGGGTCTGGTTCTGCATGTATGTGGGGGAGAAGGCCTGGCTATGTGTGGAGTGTGTGTGGGGGAGAGGGCCTGGCTATGTGTGGAGTGTGTGTGGGGGAGAGGGCCTGGCTATGTGTGGTGTGTGTGTGGGGGAGAGGGCCTGGCTATGTGTGGAGTGTGTGTGGCGGAGAGGGCCTGGCTATGTGTGGCGTGTGTGTGGGGTAGAGGGCCAGGCTATGTGTGGAGTGTGTGTGGGGGAGAGGGCCTGGCTATGTGTGGCGTGTGTGTGGGGTAGAGGGCCAGGCTATGTGTGGAGTGTGTGTGGGGGAGAGGGCCTGGCTATGTGTGGAGTGTGTGTGGGGGAGAGGGCCTGGCTATGTGTGGAGTGTGTGTGGGGGAGAGGGCCTGGCTATGTGTGGAGTGTGTGTGGGGGAGAGGGCCTGGCTATGTGTGGAGTGTGTGTGGGGGAGAGGGCCTGGCTATGTGTGGTGTGTGTGGGGGAGAAGGCCTGGCTATGTGTGGCGTGTGTGTGGGGTAGAGGGCCTGGCTATGTGTGGAGTGTGTGTGGGGGAGAGGGCCAGGCTATGTGTGGTGTGTGTGTGTGTAGGGGGAATCAGACTGGAGTAGTGTGTCCCACTCAGTTTACTAACATAAGAAAGACAGAAGTAATGTGGTGAAT
Organism: Brachyhypopomus gauderio; assembly: GCF_052324685.1. Lineage (NCBI taxonomy): Eukaryota > Metazoa > Chordata > Actinopteri > Gymnotiformes > Hypopomidae > Brachyhypopomus > Brachyhypopomus gauderio. The sequence goes on along the minus strand of NC_135222.1, from coordinate 23,833,288 downwards.
ACATGACCAGAGGTAGGTGTTGTGTCTCAGGACTGCCTAGAGGGAGGGTGTCAGGTGTGTGTGTGTGTGTGTGTGTGAGAGAGAGAGAGAGAGAGAGAGAGAGAGAGAGAGAGAAGCTTCTATTGTGTTGATGTGCTGGTTGAGGGCAGCAAATGTAGAATCTAGTTAAGACCAGAGAGCACTGTATACAGCAATCAGACCTGTTTATAGCCAATACAGGAACTCTGTTGAACAATCAGACCTGTTTATTGTCCATACAGGAGCTCTGTTGAACAGTCAAACCTGTTTATAGTCCATACAGGAGCTCTGTTGAACAATCAGACCTGTTTATATCCCATACAGGAGCTCTGTTGAATAATCAGACCTGTGTATAGCCCATACTGGAGCTCTGTTGAATAATCAGACCTGTGTATAGCCCATACTGGAGCTCTGTTGAATAATCAGACCTGCTTGTGGCCCATGTAAGAGCTGAAAAGAACCATTAGACCTGGTGACAGCCCATGCAGGAGCTGTAGGTGCCTTAGCTATAAACAAGTCTGATTTCCAAACGACATCATTCCCAGAGGCTCACAGGAAGGGGCGGTTGTCAAAGGTCAGACACTCTGGTCTTGCAAACTTTGTTTCTCATATTAACTGCTCAGAAAAATCATCTGAAAGTTAAGCCAGAAACTAAGATCCATGTTTGCATGTAGATTGCTGTTTTCACAGACAAGGGCACTGAGACATCCCACGGGTCTGTTCTGTAGCACTGAAGGAGACACAGTGCATGGAATGGTCACGGCTTTAATCAGTGCGTATAAATTCAGTTAGCATCCCAGTGAGGTCATTACGTGCACTGACCTGTCTCTTAAAGGCAACCCACAGCTGACTGGCTCTCGTATGCTCACACCAGCAATTGATTGGCTTTGTTTGACATATAAAGCTGTTCAGCTGAGAGCTGTGTTTTTGTTTTGGTGCGTCATGTATGTCGGAGTTTGTGTGTGTGTGCAGGGGTTGTGGGGGGCTTCACTGTAAAGGTGGAATGGATGCTTGAGTTTGGCAGATAGGGGCTCTGATCTTGCCCAGCAGGGGGGTAGATCACATTATTTAAGGTTGTGCCGTAGGACGGGTTTCTGCACAGTGTGAGTTGCACAGTGAAATTGCAGGTTTAGATGTGCATGGGTGAAAAGCTGAACACACACACACACACACATTTTCTCATACACACCCACACACACACACACACCCACACACATGTGGTTGCTTCTCATACATTTTCTCTCGTTTTAACAACACACCCTGGGCATGACGCGTGTAGAAGATGAACAGTTGCCTTTGTCATCATATTTCATTACCACATCACTCTTTATTCCGCTTTCTGTGAGATTCTTTATATCACTGGTACATATAAGCTACAGTAAAACTTAACACAGTTACCAGTATAACCAAGTACTGTTAGAATAGCGTTGATGTCCTGGGGGAGGGGGGGGTGTGTGTGTGTGTGTGTTCAAGTGCCCTAGCGTGGGTGTTCAAGTGCACGAGTGTGTGTGTTCCAGTGGACGAGTGTGTGTGTTCAAGTGGACGAGTGTGTGTTCAAGTGCACGAGCATGTGTGTTCAAGTGCATGAGCGTGTGTTCAAGTGCACGAGCGTGTGTTCCAGTGCACGAGCGTGTCTATTCAAATGCATGAGTGTGTGTGTTCCAGTGCCCTACCATGTGTGTTCCAGTGCACTAGTGTGTGTGTTCCAGAGCACGAGCATGTGTGTTCAAGTGCCCTAGCGTGTGTCTTCAAGTGCACGAGTGTGTGTTCAAGTGCACAAGCGTGTGTGTTCAAGGGCCCTAGCGTGTGTGTTCCAGTGCACGAGCGTGTGTTCCAGTGCACGAGCATGTGTGTTCAAGTGCACGAGCATGTGTGTTCAAGTGCACTAGCGTGTGTGTTCCAGCCTCTCCTGGCCAGCTGTGCAGATGTGTGTGTTTATTTGTTTTGTTCATTAATGACCTGAAGTCACTCTGCATTCTTCAAGCTGCTTACAGAGAGAGTGTAAATGGCAAAACTAAAAGCCTCCAGTTTGCATGAGATTTACAGTTTATCTGTGTGTGTGTGTATGTGTGTGTAAGTTTAAGAAAGCCTTTTTACAACTGTATGAAACAGCCAAAGAAAAGAAGAATATGTTTCAGTTTCATACAGCCGTGATAAATCAGAATCATGTCTTGGCGTTGGCTATCAAACCTGATCTCAGAGGCCAAAGATCACATAGTGAAATGACATTCCCTGATTGCAGGGACTCAAACACTCAAAGGTCAGCTCAAATGGTCCAGATCCGTATTACGCCTGTGGGATTCTGGTCATGGGAGTACAGTTGCAACGAGACATCACGAGCTGTATGTAGACTGTAGACTGTTGTCTATAGACTTGTAGACTGTAGTTTGTAAACTGTAGGATGTCTTCAGACGTCAACACTGTCCCAGCACTTTGACTCTTTCTTAAGTGCAAATACTCAGCCATTCACTTCAGCATGGACAAATTACGGCCAGACAAAATGGATTTGTTTGACAATCTCTGCCAAGTGTGTGTGTGTGTGTGTGTGTGTGTGTGTGTGTGTGTGTGTGTGTGTGTGTGTGTGTGTGTGTGATATTATAATGGTGAAGGCTTTTGGGAACCACAGACAGCAGTAAATTTAATGTGCAATGTAAATAAAAGTGTAGAATAGGAGTCGCTTAGCGATGGCTGCTTAGCGATGGCTGCTTAGCGATGGTTGCAACCTCCGTGTGGTTTTCCGAGATAAAAGCTCTCACAGCACGCGTTAGATGTTACGAAGTATTGATTCATTGGGAAGGACGCGTTAATTCCACCGGCATTAAAAATCCAAAAGCACTTCACTTTGTTGTTGTGACGGAGACGAGTCTGGCCAAACCTGGCACTCTGAGTGAGGCTGTCCCGCCCCACGCTGACACACGTCTTCAGCCACGCCACAGCGCACGGGTCCGGAGAGCCATGGGTTCGTTTCCAGAGCGATGGGTTCGTTTCCAGAGTGATGGGTTCGTTTCCAGAGTGATGGGTTTGCTAGCATTCTGGCTAATCTATCTCCATCAGATCAGTTGTCTTTGAGTTTGTGAGAAATGTTTGCAGGTGATAGCTAGTTTTTTAAATATGGGATTATTACTAGAGAATTTATAAAATAAAAAATTCCCATGGACATGCACACAAATCCTTTGACTAATGATTTTACAAGGGTACTCAACTCCTGTGATCTCAGTGGACATCCTCCATGGTCATAAACATGATGTAGACCTGGTAATTTCACCTGATATAGACATTAGGGTCGTACAGATGTAGATATTGCAGTAAGCTGTACTGTGTCACCCTAAAGTTAACCCTAACCTCTAACCTCTTAACCCTCTGTGAGGTGTCAATCTGTAGTAACATAACAGGTGGGAAGTGAAGAGCGACTAAGCACTACACACACACACACACACACACACACACACACACACACACACACACACACACACACACACACACACACTACCCATACAAACACACAAAACACCCGCACACACTAACCCATACAAACACACAAAACACCCGCACACACTACCCATACACACACACACACACACACACACACACACAGAAACTCTCTCTCGCTCTTTCTCTTTGTTTCTTTTTTTCTGTGATACTTTAATTGAGAACTTCCTGGACTCCAACACTTTCTGAATTCTAGACGTATGAATGTATGTGTACCCCACGGAGAACATAGAGAGCTTGAGGCAATTTCAAACTCTTGAAACAGTTAAAAAGGAGATGGGCATGCCTAAATAAAATTAAAAATGCTGAAAAATGAACTGAAGCTTGCTAGGAATTTTTACTTTACAAGCCTGATTAGCAGTCACAGAGCGTTCATTTATTTATTTTCTTTTTTTGGTGTTTTGATTGACTGATCTCTTAACACTCACCTGCATTCTTACCTACTGACAAATCTAATGAATTTACTGGATTCTTTAGCAAAACGTTTACTGCCATAACAGAAACCCCAGCACTGGTTTCCATGGTTCCCCATCACCATATGGCAAGAGACCTGCAGTTGATGTAAAACACTGTTCATGTATCCCACACCCCCCACACTGCCCCCTCATACCCCACACTGCCCCCTCATACCCCACACTGCCCCCTCATATCCCACACTGCCCCTTCATACCGCACACTGCCCCCTCATACCCCACATTGCCCCTTCATACCCCACACTGCCCCCTCATACCCCACACTGCCCCTTCATACCCCACACTGCCCCCTCATATCCCACACTGCCCCTTCATACCCCACACTGCCCCTTCATACCCCACACTGCTTAAGTGACACCCCATTCCTAACCCATAGGGTTCAATATGATGTTGGTCCACCCTTTGCAGCTAGAACAGCTTCAACTCTTCTGGGAAGGCTGTCCACAAGGTTTAGGAGTGTGTGGGGATTTTTTGCTGATGTTGGTGTTACTGATGTTGGACGAGAAGGCCTGACTCTCAGTTTCCGCTCTAATTCATACCAAAGGTGTTCTATCGGGTTGAGGTCAGCCAAGTTCATCCACACCAGACTGCCATCCATGTCTTTATGGACCTTGCTTTGTGCACTGGTGCACAGACATGTTGGAAGAGGAAGGGGCCAGCTCCAAACTGTTCCCACAAAGTTGGGAGCATGGAATTGTACAAAATGTCTTGGTATACTGAAGCATTCAGAGTTCCTTTCACTGGAACTAAGTGGCCAAGCCCAGTTCCTGAAAAACAACCCCACACCATAATCCACCCGTCCACCAAACTTTACACTTGACACAATGCAATCAGATCATTCTCCTGGCAACCACCAAACCCAGACTCGTCCATCAGATTGCCAGATGGAGAAGTGAGATTAGATAATCCAGAGAATGCACGTAAACTGCTCTAGAGTCCAGTGGCAGCGTGCTTTACACCACTGCATCGGACGCTTTGCATTTGGTGATGTATGGTTTGGATGCAGCTGCTTGACCTTTGAAACCCAGTCCATGAAGCTATATAATTTATATATAATTATTATATGAGTGACAGATGTGCATTAGCATAATTGCATAAAATTAGCTCAATTTTAGTTCTTTTTTTATTGTTTGTTTTTATCTGTCAATTTTTATTATGTTTTTTATTTAGAAATTGTAAAATAGTATTGTTATTTTTTTTTGTAATTTTAATTTGCCCTTGTATCTCAAGTTGTTTTAAATGTCCTCTGAAACACTTTGTTTTTTTTTTTTAAGAGGGGCTATTAATTAAACATTATTATTTGTTAATAAAACTTTATGGTATGCAAGAAGCTTTCAGCACTGGATGAGGTCTCTGGTCCATGCAGGTTTCAGTACTGGGTGAGAGGTCTCTGTTTCTCTCCACATGGAGAAGAAGACTGTCTTCAATGACGTGTTTAGCTTTCTAAAGTGTATTTCCTGCACCTTGAACGTCCTTATAGAAGCCCTAATAGGAGATAATTATTAGTGCTCCACAGAGAGAGAGAGAGAGAGAGAGAGAGAGAGCGCTTCTTTTCTGAATTATTAACAAGTTAACTTTGTAGTGGAGGCACTTCATCCCCGAGGACAAACAACCCAAATGTTTGCAAAATATAATTAAGCCGAGGCATCTTTAAATGTCACTGCAGCCTGTGCCATGTTTCAAATTGTTCTGCATCAACAGAATTTAACGAGATGGCGGAGGAATCCATTCCCTGCAAGCGCGTGATAAGACCCACATACAGTGGAGCACTTTCATTGATTGCCAAAATAAAGCATTTTGTATGCAAATGGGGGAATAGAGTGGCTAAGCTGATTCAGCCTCACGGACACCACATAACAAATACCGGCCTTTACAATTAATACTCGCGCATGCCTACCATTGAAAATTCATCTCCTTTTTAATGGTTCTGAAACATTTACACATGCAACTCCCCCCCCAAAAAAGAGTGAGAGAGAGAGGGAGAGAGAGGACAGGAAAGAATGTGTGGTGTTCCAATGGATTAATATGAAAGCCAACAAGCAGACAGGGAGCTCCAGCGCCTCCCTGACACCAGGGTGCTCCCTCCCTCCCTCCTCTCGCCCTCTGCTGCTCCTGCACATTTTGGATTAACTGATAATCTTTGAACATGAAGGAGAGTTTTGGATCCCCCTGAGGTAGGGGAGCAGGTGGGGGGGTGAGAGGGATGTCGGCCGGGGTGGGGTGGGGGGGAGTCGATGTGCCATTGTTTGAATGTAATGTGCTTGTTTTTGCACTTGTAAACACGCTGGTCTTTGTTTGTGTGATCGGAGCCCTCCCCCGGCAGGCCGTGGTCTTCGAGAAGTCCAAGTCTGTCTTCTGTCTGTGGACGTGGGACAGCTGCGATACAGCTGACTGTGTCTGATGTGCAGAGACAGCGATGTGTTGTGGTGCAGCCTCTCTCCCTTTACGCTTCTCTCATTCTCATCAACATCATATTTCAGCATACACATCATTTGTTTTTATTCCCTATTAAACTATTACAACCATTTTTGAGTAATTTTGTATACTATGTTAATTCTGGTAATGTATTAATTAAATTGTTTAATAGACTTTATACTTATACGTTGATGCCATTTCTGGTATAGGTCCTAATTGTTTAATTGTCAAAGCTCCAACACAGTAGGCAGATCTTATAATATTATTTAAAAGAGACCGTTTGGTGCACAAATCAACTGATGTATAGATTTATACATATTTATACATATATATACAGATTTATACATACATAGTGCAATTTCTCCCCCTGGGATCAATAAAATATTTCTGATTCTGATGTTATAATGTTATATATATTTATCATGGGCATATGTTTTCTGTGTAAATGGAGTTTTGTCTCTGGTGGACTGAGGAGGAAACACGTCTCTCTAACGTTCTGAGTGTCTTCTGTACGTGACAGTTAAGGCTCTGTAAACCCTCAACATGAAGCAGCCGTGGCTTTGACAGGCTACATAATGGCTTTGGCATAATGTTCATGCAGTAGTGGATTATGTTGGACGTTAAGGGCCTGTTTGTGTGTGGCTCTAAACCCCTGTGTGGTCCAGTCAGATGGCCTACACGCTGGATCTGTGCCCTGTGCTTGTAGAGGGTTGCCGTGAGGACGTGATGTCAGCTGAAGGACTACGTCGGGGGGGTGTCTTAATGGGTGTGGACATGCTGTATAATGATTTTCAGAGGTTTAAGCACTAACGATGACATTAAGCTCTAAAAGGACGGGACTATTGAAGCAGGACAGTGACCTGAGCCTCCAGAAGACCTGTGGAATCTCCATGTGTTTTTCTTTCATTCTTTTTTTTGTCATGGAGCGTTTGTGAATTTCGTGCCATTTTCCACATCTTTGGTCCACTTTACACATCAAAGCAGTGAGAACACAGCAACGGGGCCCTTCACCCAGCTGCCCCTGTGCTGGGAGGGACAACGTGAGACACTGTCTGCCTGACCTTTAGCAAGAGAGACTTTAACCCCCTTTCCCCTCAGTCCTGATATTGATTGTACTTTGCAGAGTGCTTTTCAGAAGTGCTCCGAGCCCGGGGTCAGCCTCTTCTCAACATTTCTCCTTTTCTCTTTCTGACGTCTTGGCTATCAGAGTGAGAGAGGAGGGGTGACACTGCGGGCTAATTTAATCATTTAATTTTCATGATAATTCTTTGTGCTGGTCAAAATCAAAGAAAGGCCTCTGCTCTCTATCACAGACAGTGGAGCCACGTGCAGTCTCTGTGTAGCACCTCTTTAATCGAGCATCGTAACACGTTCTTCTGATATCCACCTTCTCGTTCTGAAGTATTCATCGTCCTCCTCGATCTCATCTTCTCCAGGAACCTTGTGAGAGTCAAGGGCAGTCTCAAAACTGTTGACAGCAGCATCTGAGGGTAAATGAGAGAGCACAGCCTCTCCACACCAGCAGGGAGGGCTGTGTGTGTGTGTGTGTGTGTGTGTGTGTGTGTGTGGAGCTGACCTCCTGATGGCCAGAGTGGCTCTGAGGAGGAGCAGAATCCCCTCTCTGCTACCCTGGCTTGAATTTGTGCTTGAGAAGTGTTTAACTTTCTCAAATCCCAATTGCACTCAGCAGGAGGTCCTCTCTCCCTTACCCACAGCTCTTCAGACGACTCCTGACTCAGTGGCTATAGTGTCTAACCGTGTGTGTGTGTGTGTGTGTGTGTGTGTGTGTGTTTGTGTGTGAGTGTTGTAGGGAGTGTATAGAGGATGTGTATAGAGGGCTCAAGAGCAATGGAACTGACTGGATAAGAAATCTGCAGGTCCACACACAGGTGTAGCACACACACACACACACACACACACACACACACACACACACACACACACACACACACACACACACAAACACACATGCACACATGCAGGTGTAGCCATACACACACACACACACACACACACACACACACACACACACACACACACACACACACACACACACAGGTGTAGCCGCACACACACACACACACACACACACGTAACCACACATACACACGCACACACAGTTGTAGACACACACACACACACACACACAGAATGTGAGTGTGAGAGTAGCATTCAACATGCTCCATTATTGCAAAATTCCAAAACCCCTTTGAATTGGGTTTGATGACATTTGAAGAGATTTGAAGTCAGAAAGACCTCACCAGCACAGCCATGATTAGAGCTGCTGTGAGTGAAGTCGCTCAGCTCCAGAACTACAAGGGTGCAGTTTTGGCTGGGCCGTATATTCCCACCTTCAGTCTACCATACTGAATATGCACCTGAATGCTTCTTCTCCCGTGGGGGAGGTCTGGGGACAACTGCTCTTTCACGTTCCTTCAGAAGCTCCGGCTCTGCTCGGACCCAAACAGGATTCAGCTACAGGGAGTCAAGCGCGAGATTCTAGCACGAGTGTTTCTAGCGCGAGCGTTTCTAGCGAGAGTGTTTTCCCGCCGTGAGACGGCAGCCTTCTCTCCCCACTGGGAAGCTGATGCGTAAATATGTGCTCTGCTCTCCGGTCGCCCAGAGAAATAAACACATTGTGTGACCGGGACAGATATATTTCTCCCATATCTCATTTATAAAGCCATTGCAGGCCATTTTGATTTCTCTCACAGTGGCGCTGGCTTCAGTGGTCACTTCCAAGCCGGTCAGATCCACCATGTTGTTTTCTTATTTCATTTCACTAAGCTGTCTGGGCAAGAGGTTGAACGGAAATCTGGGCTAAGTCCCTCACCTTCCATGTAACTGTTTGAGATATTCTCTGTCCTGATAAACAAGGCAAAATTGAATTTTTACAAGCGACTAAAAAAAGATAATGCAGTTTGGAATAATCTTCCCTCACATGGCGAATGGTGTCAATAAACTGACATGTTTAGAACAAAATACCCCTGCTTTTATCTTGGCAAAAAATCCATAAAGTCTTTACTTCAAGCAGAGAAAGAGACAGAAGCAGAGACAGAGACAGACAGAGAGAGAGTCAGAGACAGTCTGTATTGCTTTTATGTTTCAGGGCTTATTATTATTTCTTTTGCAGAAGGCCCTGTTCAGGGTGAAATGACATGCCCTCTTAGGATTGATATTTATTTTGGAGATTTTTTATACAGGATATAAAAGAAGATGGCAGATTTAGTAGAAAATGAGTGTCATGCTTAATCTTACGGAGAAAACTGTTTATCTGCACGACAGGACTGTGGTAATCTCAGGAGGGAGACATATCGAGCGTTTGCTTATTTTTGTGCTTCTGTTTTTTTTTCTCATCTCTGGATTGACAGTAAATAAAAACTTTGGGATGAACCCCTCTTCTCGGAGATTTCAAACCAGCAGGATATCAGGATATCTCTCTGTTCCTGAAAAGATTATCATTTTATCATTTGGGTGAAGGCACTTATTCTTAGTTTTACTCTTTCTAGTTATATATATATATTGCGCCTAAAACCAACCACCTGGGCATGCAGACTGTTTTTACAAACATTTGTGAAAGAATGGGTCGCTCTCAAGTGCTCAGTGAATTCCAGAGTGGAACTGTGATAGGATGCCACCTGTGCAACAAATCCAGTCGTGAAATTTCCTCGCTCCTAAATATCCCACAGTCAATTGTCAGCTGTATTATAAGAAAATGGAAGTGTTTGGGAACGACATCAATGTAAACTGACGGAGCGGGGTCAGCGGATTCAGAAGCGCATAGTGCAAAGAGGTCGCCAACTTTCTGCAGAGTCAGTCACTACAGACATCCAAACTTCGTTTGGCCTTCAGATTATTTCAAGAACAGGTAATCCATGGTTGAGCAGTTGCATCCAAGCCATATATCACCAAGTGCAATGCAAAGCATCGGATGCAGTAGTGTAAAGCACTATGTGACCTCACAAATGTGCTTCTGTGCTTCTGGAAGAATGGTCAAAAATCCCCGTAAACACTCTCTTAAACCTTGTAGACAGCCTTCCCAGAAGAGTTGAAGCTGTTCTAGCTGCAAAGGGTGGACCAACATCATATTGAACCCTATTGTTTAGGAATGGGATGTCACTTAAGATCATATGCGAATCAAGGAAGGTGAGCGAATACTTTTGGCAATATAGTATTGCCAAATATATATATATATAATGTTTTATATAATATAATGTTATATAATACCAACAAATAAGGGTTGGTATGGGTTGGTAAGGGTTGGTATGACGTCCAAATCACAAATATGCTTTAACCATGTTAATACAACATGCTAGATGTTTGTTTAGATGTATAGTTTGTATTTCTGAAATGCATTTCATAGCATTTTATATGACATTTATACAATTTTTAACCAATTTAATAATCACAGTAACATTAAATTATCAAATGGTGTAACCACAGATGTATTAAATATTAAAGTATTAAATAATTCAGCCTTCTAGATGTTATGATGAAGTGTACTGATGAATAAGTGATTTATTATGAAATATCATTTCAAATTATATTTAAAATATTTTATTTCTAAACTAAGATAATATGGGTTTTTGGTGTACTGAGCAAGTCAATATGCCATAGACATTCATGTTTTCTCTCTAATCTTGGGTCAGTTGGTTTAAATTTTATTTATACAGTGTAGTACAGTGCTGAAATCATATTCATAGTAATTTGTTTGTGCAATATTATGTTTTTATGAGAAACATTGGTCACACCAATTGACATTTAACAGTTACACCAACTGACGACAAGCAAACGAGAAGCAATTAAAGTTGAACAAAAAGTCATGAAGTTAAGTGATTTAGGTGTTTTAATGTGATCAAATTCGAACAGATTTTTTCAATACTATATAAAACAATACTTTTAACAATGAAGAAATGGGTTGATCTCTGATTATGGTACAGTAAGAACAATTTATACACCTTATTCATCATATTACATTAAAAACAATCAAATGTAAGACGATATCTAGCAGAAAAACTAAATTCAAATTGTACATACATTGTGCATATGAGATGTTTTGAACATTCCAAACATCCATATCTCAGTGAGAAAGGTGACGACCCTCTCCTTTTTCTCTTCTGCAATTTTATTTTTGTCTCTTTATGTTTCTCACACACACTTTCATTCTTTTCTTTGCTTTGAGTTCATCAACTTTCCATTGCAGCTTTTTTACCTCATTCTTTCACTCAAGTTCCTTATTTTTATGAACTGTAGCTTCTCCATGTTTGCTGGTACTTTTCTGCTCTACCCTCACATGAGTGGAGAATGTCTGTGGTCTCTTTAAACTGCACATAGTCGTGATCAGCAACATACACTATGGGCTCTGGAGGGACATTTAAATATAGGTAATCGGCTGTTGAATTCAGTGATAGAGGAGTAAGGTCCAAAACTTCAGCAAACACCCTTTTCTTCTTCTCTTCTCTATGTACTGGCTCTGATACTGCTTCCACTCTTCCTTCATCTACACCTGTTTCCCTGCGCAGATCTGTGACTGGATGTTTGTGATCTTTCCCTCTCTCTTTCTCTTTAATAGCTAAAGTACAGAAGATGACTGAAATAAGTCTAATGTCCAAGGCCTTAATTCATCTTCCATTTTTCCATTCAAACCTCTCAATAAAACTACCCTTTTAGGAGACCTACATCACTGATTTTACTTTCTCATGAAACAGTAGCATATGAGGGTATGTGTAATGTATCTTTGCCTTATTTTAACAAGGTAATTTGCCCTTGCAGCAGGATCCACATTAACACGCGCTCTGTGGCAAGACACTTTTTCTTTACTTGTAAGAGTCATATATTAGAAGAGGAGAGAGTTTGTTGTTTGCATACACAGGTTGCCATCTACATACTTATATGTTTATGTGCACTAACTATCCTATAGAAATGTGAAATTAAAAACAGATTTCATTTAGAGATTTTATCATTCTTTTTAGACAACATTTCAAGCTACATATTATGGTATATTATCATTTTGATAAAAACAACAATCATTTAAATAATTTTATTATTAATAATAATAAAAATAATAATACAAAAAAACTACAAAAGTAGAAATATTTTCCATAAATTTACAAAAATGTGTCTCGTAAAGGAAATGGTGCAATGGTGTGACCCGGTTATTCCACAGGACATTTCAAATTGAAACCAAATTTTGCATGAATTATTGTGGACAACTATGTAAACACTTGACCTTGGTTTGAATATTTCAAAGTATTTTTTATATTAACTTTAATATTTTATGATGATTTATATTTATTAACATTTTACTGAGGTCATCCCATTTGACATATATTCTAATCATAGTTGACCATGACCTGAATCTGCTTTATTTTGTCAAATTTTACTGAGAGTTACTAATCTTGACTTGTGGCAGTTGGGGTCTTCAGAGGTCCTTCTGTTTGACATCACATTCTGTTACATGATCTTCTGGCTCAAATGTTCAAAATGGCTCCAAAAAGGGAGGTTACACCAGTAGACATACCAGACGTTGGACTTGGCAGACATGATTCCCCATGTTAATGGAAATATTCAGAACTGTCATTATTATTTGTTAATAAAAACACTTGTTTAAGATTATGGAAGTGTATTTCAGAAGCTGTTTAGAATGTCGTTACACATTATTTCAACAACTTATATTCTTGGTGCTGCATTTTTCTCTCAATATTATTTCAGATATTGAACATAATATCAGCCATGTCAAGATAGGGACCCAAGAAAAGGATATTTCAAAGTAATTATAGCTTTATTTAGAAAAAAATAATGTTTAAATTATGTTTAAAATTTTTAATACATTTTTTAAGTTATTCAAACTTCATAGACAGAAAAAAATGAGCAGTACGTCTTTCACCCAAACACACCTTGAAGATGTTATGAAGGTATTCCAGGTTAGTAACTGTACAATATATATGATATTATGTAGAATATTTCATTTGGTTCAGCACAGTAAGTGAAGCAGCACAGGACATAAAGCAGATTGACGAGACTAGAGATAATTGTCTTCAGGGCAGAATGAACCGTGTTTAATTAAACTCTTATTTTAGTGTTGTTACACACAACTGTATTCAATGTGGTTAAGATCACAGAGTCACAAAAACATTTAATTCTCATTTACTTATTAACCACAAAACATTATTGTAGCAGGGTACAAACCCATCAGGTCCTCAAATGCCCTCAAAATGAGCCGGAACACCCAACATGGTACAAAAGTAAAACACACGTTTTGAAGACAGAATCTATTAGAAGGTGAATGAACAGCATTGATACCTGAATCACCAGCTGTATTGTTGTATTGTGGTAGAGTGACAGTGATGGAGTCTGTGTGCTCGGTGATAGCACTATTGCTATGTTGCTATGTGTTATATTACATCCTTTTAAAGACTACCAGCTTTGGGTTCTAGAAATCAATGTCTTCAAAAAATCCATCGATAATAAAATTCTCTGTACAAACGTTCTTATCCAGAGTGACTTATTATATGATTATTTTAATCAGATTACAGAGGTAATAGTTATGTCGTGCTATTATGTCGAGTATTGGCCAAGGACCCGTGGTGTAGTGTGGAGAACCTGCTGGATGGGACATTGGCACTGGTCCCCTATGGGAGGTGTGATTGTGTTAACCATCGAACTAAACCAACCACCTAACACACCGCACCCACCCCAGAACAGCTGCACGAATGCCCAGCGATGTAACGTCTATTAACGTCGTTTCCTTTGCTGCAATGTCAGATTCCTCACATCCTGCACACTGGGTCAGTGTGTTTCTGTAAGGGCCCGTGAGGGTCTACAGCTGTGTGTCTTCAGGAGGAGAGATGTCATGGTCCCTGTGAGTTCATAGCACCTTCAAGACTCGGAAAGGGCTTCGTCTCTGATTGGTTATCCGCCCCCAGTTCTAGGTAACTGGAGATAAAGGACTTCATCTCTGAGTGGTTATCCACCCCCAGTTCTTGTGACGTTCTTTCTGCTGACAGTGAGACTTCAGTTCAACGAGGAGTGATTCTGTTCTAAATAATCAAAACAGAAACAGACTGAGGCAGAGTCACCAAGTGAGAGCAAGGTCAGCATCTCAGTCCTGCACTGTCTGATAACACGGCTCCTACGTGGAGACGTGTGGCCGTAGGTGTGTGGCACGTGAGGCCGTCTGTGTGTGGCACGTGTGGTTGTAGGTGTGTCTCACGTGAGGCCGTTTGTGTGTGGCACGTGAGGCCGTTTGTGTGTGGCACGTGAGGCCATCAGTGTGTGGCACGTGTGGCCGTAGGTGTGTGGCACGTGAGGCCGTCTGTGTGTGGCACGTGTGGTTGTAGGTGTGTGTCACGTGAGGCCGTTTGTGTGTGGCACGTGAGGCTGTCTGTGTGTGGCACGTGTGGTTGTAGGTGTGTGTCACGTGTGGCACGTGTGGTTGTAGGTGTGTGGCACGTGAGGCCGTCAGTGTGTGGCACGTGAGGTTGTAGGTGTGTGGCACGTGAGGCCGTCAGTGTGTGGCATGTGAGGCCGTCAGTGTGTGGCACGTGAGGTTGTAGGTGTGTGGCACGTGAGGCCGTTTGTGTGTGGCACGTGTGGTTGTAGGTGTGTGGCACGTGAGGCCGTTTGTGTGTGGCACGTGAGGCTGTAGGTGTGTGGCACGTGAGGCCGTTTGTGTGTGGCACGTGAGGCCATCAGTGTGTGGCACGTGAGGTTGTAGGTGTGTGGCAAGTGAGGCCGTCAGTGTGTGGCATGTGAGGTTGTAGGTGTGTGGCACGTGAGCCATTTTGCTCCTGCATGTCTCTTCTCCTTTTACGATCTTGCCATGTGGATTTCACCCATAAATTGGTGATGTTTGTAGGTTTGACCATTTTCCTGCTTCTGGTACATGTTCATCATCATCACCACGGGGAGGAAGAGCACTGTCTAAATGTGACATTTAAACACGGAGAGCTTGGATAAACAGGCAAGGGTCGAGGCATGCATTGCCTTGTACATAACAAGAAGCCCTTTACTACTGAATGTGCATGATTTGTGGTGTGCCGGATGTAACTGGAGTGGAGAGCTGGTTGTCTGGGGTTCAGGGGCCTGTTGTTCATCCTCTCCTCTGCTCCTGTTTCTACTGTGACTGGTCAGCAGGACTTCAGTGTGTCAGTATCTTCAGACTCACTAGTAGTGGAAGCTTCAGGAGAGATCATGTGACTATTGACATTGTATATTTCTCCTGCTCGTTCAGTCCTCACCATCACAGATGTTCCATTAAAGTCTGTTGTGTGACCTTATGGTGTTCATCTGGAATCTGACTAGGTGAAGGGAAGCTGGACTCTTATCTGTTAATAGTCCTCAGAGCAGCTGGCCAGAGCACTGATGTCTGATCCTGCATCTTCAAATGCTCACTGTACACACACTGCACCTGTACACACACATACACACACACACACACACACACACACACACACACACACACACACACACACACACACACACACACTGCATCTGTACACACACACACACACACACACACACACACACACACACACACACACACACACACACACACACACATCACTGTACCTGTGCACACACACCCACTACACCTGTACACACACACACACACACACACACACACACACACACACACACACACTGCAACTGTACACACACACACATACACACACACACACACACACACACACACACACACACACACACACTGCATCTGTACACACACACACACACACACACACACACACACACATCACTGTACCTGTGTACACACACCCACTACACCTGTACACACACACACACACACACACACACACACACACACACACACACACACACACACACACACACACACACACTGCAACTGTACACACACACACATACACACACACACACACACACACACACTGCATCTGTACACACACACACACACACACACACACACACACACTGCACCTGTACACACACACACACACACACACACTGCACCTGTATACACACACACACACACACACTGCAACTGTACACACACACACACACACACACACACACACACACACACACTGCATCTGTACACACACACACACACACACACACACACACACAAACTGCACCTGTACACACACACACACACTGCACCTGTATACACATCCACTCATTACACCTGTACACACACACACACATCACTGCACCTGTGTACACACACCCACTACACCTGTACACACACATCACTGCACCTGTGAAACACAGCACCATGTTGGCTGCACCTGTGAGAGTCGTACCAGCAGTGACCGGCCTGTGCACACCAACCTGCTGTTCCTGTGCCAAAGTGCCCAGTGATATCATCCATGGTGCTTTCTGTGGGCGCTAGTCGCTGATGGGGCCCAAACACTGACACAAGTTATGTGTGACCTGTGGAAAAGGCCCCCCCCCCACCACCCCCAAAACAGCGCGGCACAGAATCAATCTTCACCTCTCCTTCCTTGCGTTGAATACCAGCAGAGCAAACAAACAGAGCCTAAACAATACGATATATACCACATATCAATTACACTAAACGCCTCGGTATCTATACTTCACTGTCTCAGGCGTGCAGCAGGGACGAAGCACACGCACTGTGGTGCACTGATAATGGCGCGGCATTGTTCTCCAACATCTGGAGTACTGATAAGGCTCGCCTGTGTGTGCCTGATAATCAGGACTGGCGACGGAAAAAACGGGTGTTAAACATTTCCTTGGCCCATGAAAAAGGTTCCATTAAGTCCACTGACCCCAATTGAATATTAATGAGCTAATTAACAGATTTATTGTTCTGTGCAATTTCTGGAGGGGGCTATTATTTTTTTTTTTTCAAGTGCTATTATTTTTTCTAATTATTTTTTGCACTTTGTATAATTGAATCTTTGTAGCTGCCAAGATCCTGTGCGTGTCTTGGCAGTGAGGGGAGTTTGGCTCACACCTTTCCTCTCTCTGCCTTCGTCTTCTCCTCCTCCTGCTTGTCTCTCCCACCACAACCAAAGCGGAGAGGTAGCCTGTGTTTTCCTGCGTTTACAGTGGCGATATGTTTGTAATTAGGAGATTTTTTCTGCACCTCTATCTTGCCGTCCACCACGAGGGCCAAACGCTGTGAATTTCGCGGTTTCTCGGCGTGGAAATGTACAGGGTGAGGTGTTAGATTACAAACCAGCAATCAGCAGGGTTACAGACGGCTGCGTCACTTGGAGGGTCTGGCTGAAGCTTCAATGAGCAGTGACAGCTGCGTCTGACAGATAGTATAATCACCTGATGGAGAGGAGACAACGCAGCCATGTTCTCAATGGGCAATTTGAATAGAACTGTGACTACCAGTGACTGGGGTGGTAGAGAGGTCACCTTGAAAGGGGTAAACACAATTAGGAACAGGAACGATAAACCCTGGTGATACAGGGCAGCTTTCCTGTGGGATCCGCCTCGTTCCCTTACGCTACCGTGTAAGTGGTGAAGTCACATCATGGATGGCTGTTCTAAGTAACCAGTCATAAACTGGAAACCAGATAATGCAGACATTATTAGACATGTCGACAGGATATGCAAGAAAAGCATTATTTTAATAAAATAATTTTGTTAGAAGCATTCTTTTTCACACTCTTTGGGTCAGTAATCATTTTAGAATTCTGTCATTAGATGTTCTTAAAGAAGGCATTTCAGCTCATATTTGCCTAAATTGTTTAATTTTATGTAATGTTCATCCATCAGTTGAGACAGTCACTCCTGGTGTAATCAGCACAGCTGAGATGAACACACCTCTGCCTCCGCTGTAGGATTATTATATATCTGCAACTTTTCTTAATTCTATTTGTGTTCAGAATCCAATTCTTCCCAAATAAAAGCATCAATTTCGTTTGGTTACTCCACCAATATAACTTAGAATAATGAACTCATTTCACTGTTGTATGGAAATTGGGTCTCATTACAATAATTTTGCCTGATACACAAGCCACCCAATATTAAGAGCAAGGCCCTAAAGTCATGGAGTGTGTTATTATGCTATATATCACACACTGCACCAGGGTTATAAAACCTGTCACCAAATAGGTGGAAAGTTTCAGCCCCAGCCCCGTGGGTTAGCGCGTCTCCTCAGGAGAGAGTCTCGCAATTACAGCTGCTTTACCCAGACCACAGCCCAATGTTCTGTTGGGTTAACGCATGTTCAGACTTCTTCATTAAACAGTGCTGGGCAGAAGAACTTCTCACCTGGTAAATGAGAGTGAGGTCAATACAGTTACAGTGGGACACTGTGGATATTAGGAACAGCATGCCAGTGAAATGGATTCTCAAAATGCCTAAAGGGAGATCCAGTACTACACTCTGACCTCTGAGAGTTCAAAAGGTCATGAGATTGCCTGACCTGAGTAGGTCTGTGTGGCATTCTGCATCCAGCGACGTTGGTCAAGCAGCGTTGGTCCAGTAGTGTTGGTCCAGCAGCGTTGGTCCAGTAGCGTTGGTCCAGCAGTGTTGGTTCAGTAGCGTTGGTCTAGCAGTGTTGGTTCAGTAGCGTTGGTCCAGTAGTGTTGGTCCAGTAGCGTTGGTTCAGTAGTGTTGGTCCAGTAGTGTTGGTCCAGTAGCGTTGGTCCAGTAGCGTTGGTCCAGTAGTGTTGGTCCAGCAGCATTGGTCCAGTAGCGTTGGTCCAGTAGTGTTGGTCCAGCAGCATTGGTCCAGTAGCGTTGGTCTAGCAGCGTTGGTCCAGTAGTTTTGGTCCAGCAGTGTTGGTCCAGTAGTGTTGGTCCAGTAGTGTTGGTCCAGCAGCGTTGGTCCAGTAGTGTTGGTCCAGTAGCGTTGGTCCAGCAGTTTTGGTCCAGTAGTGTTGGTCCAGTAGCGTTGGTCCAGTAGTGTTGGTCCAGCAGCATTGGTCCAGTAGCGTTGGTCTAGCAGCGTTGGTCCAGTAGTTTTGGTCCAGCAGTGTTGGTCCAGTAGTGTTGGTCCAGTAGTGTTGGTCCAGCAGCGTTGGTCCAGTAGTGTTGGTCCAGTAGCGTTGGTCCAGCAGTTTTGGTCCAGTAGCGTTGGTCCAGTAGCGTTGGTCCAGTAGCATTGGTCCAGTAGCGTTGGTCAAGCAGCGTTGGTCCAGTAGTGTTGGTCCAGCAGTGTTGGTCCAGTAGCGTTGGTCCAGTAGCGTTGGTCCAGCAGCGTTGGTCCAGTAGCGTTGGTCCAGTAGCGTTGGTCCAGCAGCATTGGTCCAGTAGCGTTGGTCCAGTAGCGTTGGTCCAGTAGCGTTGGTCTAGCAGCGTTGGTCCAGTAGTTTTGGTCCAGCAGTGTTGGTCCAGCAGTGTTGGTCCAGTAGTGTTGGTCCAGCAGCGTTGGTCCAGTAGTGTTGGTCCAGTAGCATTGGTCCAGCAGTTTTGGTCCAGTAGTGTTGGTCAAGCAGCGTTGGTCCAGTAGTGTTGGTCCAGTAGCGTTGGTCCAGTAGCGTTGGTCCAGTAGTGTTGGTCCAGTAGCGTTGGTCTAGCAGCGTTGGTCCAGTAGTTTTGGTCCAGCAGTGTTGGTCCAGTAGTGTTGGTCCAGCAGCGTTGGTCCAGTAGTGTTGGTCCAACAGTGTTGGTCCAGTAGCGTTGGTCCAGTAGTGTTGGTCCAGTAGCGTTGGTCCAGCAGTGTTGGTCCAGTAGCGTTGGTCCAGTAGTGTTGGTCCAGTAGCGTTGGTCTAGCAGCGTTGGTCCAGTAGTTTTGGTCCAGCAGCGTTGCTTGTCCATTATGTTGTTTGTTTGCTGTTGGATTTTTCTCCTGACCTCTGCATCGAGCCCCCCTGCCAAGATTGGTGCGGCTCCACTATGAGGGGGGGTCAGGCAAGCTAACCAGCACTGTGCTTGTTTTGTGCAGCTGACTGGGGATCAGAGCTCAAAAACAGATGCCAGGTCGTCAGTGAAAGCCATAATGTGGCGTTATTTTAATTGCTTCATTTCCATGTAGCAAGTGACTCGTTTCTTGACAGTTTGTCTCAGTTATTGGGGAGGGGGGGGGGCGTGCGCTTCAGAGGGGGGCCCATGAAGGTGGTGTCAATAGATACACTCATAAATGCCGCAGCTTTGAGGAGTCGTGTGTTCTTCGCTGGCGATGACAATGAGGGAGGAGGGGAGCTAGCGGGGCTAGCGGGACTAGCGGGACTAGTGGGGCTAGCGGGGCTAGCGGAGCTAGCGGGGCTAGCGGGGCTAGCGGGACTAGCGGGGCTCCCCAGACAAAGCTGCAAAAGGTGGTAATTGTTTGGCGAGTGGCGTGTCAGCGGGAATGTGCGACACGTTCCCGCCGCACCTCCGGCTAATGTGATTCCACAATCACCAGACGCTTCTCCCCGAGAGGTAATCTTAAGAAACAATCAATTATGATGCACTTTCCTTCTTTGTCTGCCACTCTGCAGAACCCACACGGCGAGGCCTGTCTGGTAAATATATGCTCTTTTCCCTTTAAACAGTGTATAATATGAACGCGGGTGAAACATCGAAACGCGCCCTGAACGAAGAGGGGGAGCATCAAGAGAGAGAGAGAGAGAGCTTCTGTTTGTCGCGCTCTGCTCTGTGTTCAAAGTGAGATCAGAATTTCCGGCGGTATCGGAGCGGAGCAGCCCTTCTCCGTGTCCTCCGTGTCATTCTCTGCTGGTTGGCCCGTCTTTAGACGAGGTGCCTTCCAGGCTCCCGGGCCCTGCCCACGCCGGCCGCCTGCTGGGTTATAGCTGCCTTCATAAGTTAATAATAGGAGCTAGGGAGGATGCCTGTGGTATGCATCAAACATAAATTAAACATCTCCCAGTGTTTTCTTCACACAGTATTAAATTCCATAAATTTAAGGGGCCCGGCTTGTCCACGGCCAGTAGCTATCTCTGAAATGTAATCACTGGAAATTGTTATGGAGAAAAGGGAGATTTGGGACTGAGGCCCACCTTAAAACAACACATGGGTTATGTCACATCCGACTGAATTATGAAAACATTATTCAAATGCCAGTTGAAGGCTCATTGCATTCACTGAGCGCTTGCGGACGGGAGGGGGCTAGATTGGAGGCCCAGCCTAGCCGTACACAGGGATTTAGGGCCTAACATTTCAATTATGGGTCTCAGCAAGAAAGGGGAGATTATTTCTCATAATTAACATAAAATGGAATATATCATCACACAATGATTCCATTTTAAAGCAATCACCATACAATTTCCCATTGATTATAAATGTAGTTTGTGACCACACTGCTTATTGAAAACCTAATTAATTTGCAGCAAAGATAATTATCTGCAAACTAATTTTTTTCACCCGCTCTCCTAATCTCCCCCTCTCTCGGTCCATGGAGTTGATTGGGGCCTGCGTAACGTCTTTTAAAATGTGCCTGTCCAGGACACACTGGGGGCGGAGGAGTCCAGCAGTGAACATGCTCCTTCCTCGGTGTGTACCCAGCATCCGGCCCGCCCGCCCGCCACTGGTGTTCAGCCACTATTGAATTGAATGGTCCAGAGATTACTCCATTATTTCTATATAGCAGTATTGCAGGGTGGACTAAAGGCCCATTATCTGAGTGACTGAGACCATCGGAACTTATTACAAGTGTGACCTTTTAAAGCCTTTCTCCATGATGGATCTCAGGTGAGAATTTACTGGAATCAATTTTTTATCTGGCGTCGGGGGGGGGGGGGGGGGGGGGGGGGGGGGTTGGGGGTGTGCACAAAACTGCAGCAGGAGAACAAGACCGATCCGGCCGCTCCTGTGCGAAACATTCTCTTATGAGAAGACTCCAGCAGACCGGCTGAAGACGGGCAGGTTTCTAATGCACCTCCAACACCTTTGGGTCCCACCCACTCAAATGAAAGAGACGTTGGACAGGCGGTCCCAGGGCTGGGGATGCGGCATTGTGCTTAATCAGGGTAGAAATACAAAGCCAGCGCACGTTCCCCAAAGATGCGCTTCAAAGGGCGCGTCCCACTTTGTGCGCTATTTAATCAGTTAAAACACAGATGGCAGCCTGCTTCAATTAATTAATCATATATGAAGCACCTGGTACCTGCTCGAGGAAAGTGTGTCAGTCCTGCTGAGATCCAGTGAGGACTCCTGTGCACCTCAGAGTTGTGCTAGCACCCTCTAAATAATATAAATAAATAAATAAATAAATAAATACATGAGTGTTGAAAAACAGCAACTTTTGCCAAAAGGGTCAGGGGGAGTTAGTGCTATGCACACGATGTCTCCATCACCCATGGACCTGACTTCTCCTCTACCACCTCTCTCAGTCTGGGCCACTGGACAGAGAAAGAGAAAGAAACCAGTGTGGCAAATGAGATCCTGTGTCCTCCCTAAAGACGCTCCAAACACCCAGACACCACCCGCTGTTACTCTGAACGCGCCGTTCCGTAAGGAGGATGGAGAATTCGGCGGCACCACTCCACACCAGGACGTATTTGCTTTGTGGGCAGATCGTGGAGCTTCGGTGTGTTTTGGTGGGTGGCAACCCCGGCTCCTCCCCCAGAACAAATTTCTTTCAACCCACTTCCTGCAGGGGGATTGTAGTAGGGTAACACTGGTGCAGGTGTAGCACCCTGTTCCACCGTTGGCTGTTATTTGGGGACAGTAGGATGGTGTGAGTATCACAGGCTCTTTGATACGGGCCAGTCAGCTCTAGGGGCCGAAGCGGCCGAGCTGCCCAACACACTACAACATACTGGAGGTATCAAACAGCTATGTCAAGTCTGGTAAAGGTAATTACATTTCCAGGAAGTGGCATGGAGCTTGTTTAAAGGATGTTAAAGAAGCAGCGAGTGAACGTGGATAACATGAAGCAGGTGACACCCCAGAGACAGAGGCCTGCTGGCCTACACAGCGTCCCCCCATAGAATATATAGACACGTACAATATACACAATAAATACACACAATACACACGTGGCACACAAGCATAAAACACACCTGTGCAAAACACACCTGTACACACACACACACCTGTATACACTCTCTCTATCTCTCTCTTTCTCTCTCTCACACACACACACACACACACACACACACACACACACACACACACACAGATTCATCCACACCTCCCCCACACACACCCACACACACACACATTAATCGTCCCACCCCACACACCCATACACACAAATACACCAAAACCCACACACACAAATACACCCACACCCACAAACATACACACATACACCCACACACACACACAAACATACACATCATATACACCCGCACACACACGTACACTCACACACACACACACACAAATACACCCACAAACATACACACATACACCCACACACACACACAAACATACACATCATATACACCCGCACACACACACACACACACACACACACACACACAAATACACCCATATACATACACATAAACACCTACACACACACACACACACCTCCATGCATCACATTCAACAGTCTTACAGAGACGTACAGAGTCTCACAGAGGCTGATACCACCCTGAGGCGCTCACATTCCACTCTGGAGAGGTCTGAGTGGAAAAGGGTCCAGCGTGCGTCCCGCAGCCTGTGGAGGTCCCGCTTGCTCCCGCTGTCTCCTGCCTTCCCACTGAGCCCAGAGGCAGTGCGTGTCCTGCAGATGGCGCTGTTCTAAAAAGGATGAGGCCACGGAATTACAGGTCGATGTGTGCTCCTCTCTGCTGCTCACACTCATAATCTTGTTCTATGGTCGAATTGTTCTGTTTGTTGAGAAGCAGAGAGCCCATGCTTTAATATGGACACAGGTTTTAGGTCTGGACCCGGTCTGGACCCGGTCTGGACCCAGACCTGCCTCACCTTTGTTTCTGAGAGACCTGGGATCTGACATGTGCACAAACCCCCCAAGATGGGGACGAGCTTTTAGAGGCAGTTTGCAGCTATTTCCTCTCATAGACACATATTGACTAAAGCATCACCAGACTAACCAGCCCACAGGGAGGGGCGGTCCTAGAGCACCATGGTGACCGAGTGTGCTGCTCGTGCTTTAGCGAATCACGGCTGTGGGTGAACTAATGTTGCACCAAAGCTGTGCTCACTCAGTTGGTGATGACAAACAGAACGGTCCGGAAAGGCATCCAGGTACGGGGCGGAGACATGGGTGGGGATGGGGCGGGGTCAGGGAGGGGTGGGTGTGGTCATGGGTGCGGATGGTATAAAGAATAAAGTTGGTGTGGCAGTACATTGCGCTCTCATCATCTGGCGGATAAGCCCCTGGCTTCCGCCAAGCAGGCTGGGGA
Source organism: Brachyhypopomus gauderio (assembly GCF_052324685.1). Taxonomy (NCBI): domain Eukaryota; kingdom Metazoa; phylum Chordata; class Actinopteri; order Gymnotiformes; family Hypopomidae; genus Brachyhypopomus; species Brachyhypopomus gauderio. The sequence continues at coordinate 23,808,669 of NC_135222.1, read as the reverse complement.
TCAGTTTCTGAGAATGTCAGCAGGTTGGCAGTTGATGGGAGTCATCACGATGGCTGACCCAGAATCAGCTAGCAGTGTGACGTCAGCACTGTGATACGCAGATGTTTGCCATGGAGTGTATTATTGGATGAGTGGATGTAATGTCTCATGGAGGTCTCCCTCTCAGCTCTGGACTCACGTTGCTCTCAGGATCCTATCAGAGCTGGAGACGCCGGCGTCAGCCTGCAGAGAAACTCAATCAACAGTAATATATACAGCCAGCCCTGAATCCGCTCTCTATAGCCAACAAGGTGATTCTCTCTCTCTCTCCCCTTTCTTTACGAGAAAGAGAAAATTGCACATCTAATGAAATCCAATTTTATATTTCATTCTGGGGAGGACAATAAACAGAGAACAAGCAGTAAATAAGCTTTTCAAAAAAGCTGATTACCAAAGCAATTTATTGCCAAGTCCAGGTCCGTGACAACACAGGGATGAGGTGGGGAGAGGGGGTTTGGTGGGGGGGTTTGGGGGGGGGGGGGGGATCATGGGGGAGGGGGCGCATTCCTAATCTTTTCTCTCTTTGCGCTTTTTGCCTGCTGTATCATTATTGGTGTGTGTGTGTGTGTGTGTGTGTGTGTGTGTGTGTGTGTGTGTGTAGAAGGGATACAGGCTTTTGTGAAGAGCCAATCTGATCAACTTATTTTAACATAATTCTGTCATCTTGGGTTGGGCGAGGATAAAGGAGAGGTTTTTGATTGAGGTCATCCCGGCATCCATTAGAACGCTTTATGGGGTGGAATCCAGGGCTCTTCTATTACTCCATCTTCACTCCTCAGATCCGAGGCCCTCTCCAGCTCAAGGCTGATTGCAATAATGACATTTTCTAGCCACAATGGTACTGATATTTCCCCCATTGGAAAACACACACACCTCTGCAAATAAATGGGTCTCACCTGTCCTCTGCTCCATCTGCACAAAGGTCCACACCCCAAGCTTTGAGACATATTGTGTGCCAATTACAACTGTATCATGTGATTTTGTTGAGCTCATTTGCTGGGCTACAAAAACGATAATTTCATTGCATTGTTTGTCTAGTGGCTCTACTGATATAGCTCTGGCCTTCATGAGCATTTCGTTATTGGATTTTGGTTTGAGGCATCTGAGAGAGCAGCTCTTTGTCCAAGAGGACGGAAAATTCCCTGTATTGTCTCTTAAATATGGAGCACATGGGGTGTGTCGGCCGCTAATATTTAGAAAGTTATTTTGGATGGGGGGGGGGGGGGGGGGGGGGGGGGGGGAGTATTCCTCATAAAAAGCCATTTTTGTTTGTCATCAGCATTTTAAACAGTGCCCACCGAGCTTAAAAGGCAGACAGATTGGAAAAGCGAGGAGGAGAGTCTGTATAACGCCAGCACAAATCAACGGAGGCGGCGAACGCCATAGGAGTACCGCAATGTGCAGATTATTCACAGTTATATAACGTGGAGGGAGAGGGGCAGGCGTTTCTCATTTTGACCACTTATCCCTCATTGTAGACGGGCTGTATATTCCAGTGCTGCTGCAGCTTATAGGATACATTTCAAAGCAGCAAATAAAAATTGGCTAAACTTCCAAAATTAGCACTTCAAAGTCAAACATGATTTGCAGCTAGGGAAAAGGGAGGGGTGTGTGTGTGTGGGGGGGTGACTATGAAAGTGTGTGTGTGTGTGTGTGTGTGTGTGTGGCGGGGGCTAATGCACAGAACACTCTGTGTAGACCTTAAAACCAATTTCTAGGCAAATTGGTTTAATTTAAGAATGAGATCACAGAATGAGGAAAACGCTGTGGGGGCAAGTTTATGGCGGTGCGCTCGCTTCTTTCAGCGTTGCTGGAGCCCGTGGAATACGGCTGCGCGCGCATGTCGGGCAGCTTGAAAGCCGATAGAAACCAGCAGACATCGTTTAGTACATCGTTTACTACATGGCCTTTGGAATGTGTTTTTTTTTGCTGTATTATTTTGATTACGCTGCCGAAAGCTTGTGTCCACGTCAAATTACTTTACTGATAGGTCAACACTTTCTATTAGACGGATGCTGTATTATGTCCAAATGAACTGCCGTGTCCCTGGACCTCCGTGTTATTCTAACTGCGGTGACTACGGCTACATGAGATTAGCCTCCCTGTGTCTCTGGGCCCTGAGACTGGCCTGGGATATATGAGCTCAGTAAACACGCAGAACTGTTATATTTGTCAAAACAAATGGGCACAGAGTGTTTGTTTGTTATTAGGCCCATCATCTCATGTCTCCGTGGCTTATTCTGAAATGTACAGTATGTTCTACTCCAACGTTAAAGCAGTACGTTTTTTCAGTATGCGACTGCAGTATGCACAACCTCGGAAATACTACATCCACAATTTTACCTATGTCACATGTAGTTAAATGCTCCAATTGAATCATTGAATTATGGACAGCGTGCTGCAGTCGCATACTTCAAAATGGCTTCCGACTCATTAAGCCATCCGGGTCCTTTCCGCTTACTGTTTAATGCATTCTACGTATTCAGACACACTACCCTTTATCACATACTGCTTTGGCGTACTGTATAGCAGGGAAGTACAGCCCGTGAGTGTGTGCTAAGCACAGTGGGCGGGGCTTTGATCCAGCGTTCATTAAAACATCGCTGGATTAAAATGAGGCTACAGCTTGACACTCACGAGTTCATTAAAAATGCAGAAACTGCAGTGAAAAGCAGAAAGACCACATCACCGAAAAGGCTGAAATGTCTCGTCCTGCTTCACCCTGAGGTGCAGCACGTCGGAGGTGGCTTACAATCGGAAGTGTAGGGTGTGTGTGTGTGTGTGTGTGGCTGCAGCTGGGAACAGTAACTGTGTTTGTTGCCTGGTGAGGCCTTTTCCTCATTATTTTTTCCAGAAAACGAGCAATCAGCTGTCTTGCATGGAGCCTGATTGTCTCCCTCTGTAAATCAATCCAGGAGCTGCAATTAAAATGTTCTCTTATGTGGTGTAATTGCTGTCGCCCTAATCCTTTATTTGCACACCTGCCGGCAAGTCTGAATTTTTAATGAATTTCTAATTAATGCACATTGTACACTTGATTTGTTTGTTAGCAAATGATGCGTCTGGTCTACCTCCCCAGTGCAGATCGCTCACAGACCGCCACACCTCCCAGAGAGAGAGAGAGAGAGGATGTGTGAGAAGTGTGTTGAAAGGCTTGCTTGCGCTGGCCATGTGCGGGAGGAAGAGCCTGACGGAGCCAGGTGTGGAAGGACATTAAAGTGATCCGCCGTGATTTGGCTGCGTCTGCCCCTCACCTTGAGCCTCTGCTCCAGTGTCACGTGCACCAGGCCCGGGGGGGGGGGGGGGGGGGGGCGTTATGGATGTGTGTGTTTGTGTACAGTATGAAAAGAGCTTTTTTTGTTGATTTATTTTTTTACAGATAGCTAGCCTGGCCTCTGAAGGATAAACAGACCACACACGCCACACACAGGGAGACAGGCCAGTGATCTGTATGTGCTAACCGTGTGAAAGCGTGTCTCCCTGTTTATTAACCTAGACAACTGCTACAGAAACAATGACAGTTGGATGACAATAACAACTTTTAAATATGACTATAAACATGGCCGTAAAGTAGAAAATGAACAGATTGTCTTTATTTTCAGCTCTAATTTAAAAACTAGCCTTTCCAAGAGGGGAAAAATCGTCTTGAAGTCCACGTTTGTTCTTTTTAATTACGGCATGTCCTTTTATGTCCAAAGTAGCTTTGAAAGCTTTCTGGGAGACAGTAAAAAAGTTTCTCACCATGAATAACATGAAAGTCTCCATTTAGCGAAATGAGGGAGAGGAGTTTTGTCTTTGTTGTGGTGGTTTACCAAGTATCGGACATCTGTACATGAGATCTGTGAGCTGAAGGCACCCGGCTTATCTTCTCCACATCTCACATCTTAGTGAATGAAGCTAATTGCTGTAAATGGAAAAGCCTCGGCCCAGCACGTCTCCTGTGACTCCCAGCTCATAGAAACCAGAATGACCACCAACAGATGAAGATCAAACAACACGTGACTGAAGACTTTGTCTCTCCATCCCAAACCTTTAACTACACTTCCTCTGTACACGCTATTCAGACACACCGCACTGAAGAGGTTCAGATCGTTTAATCGCTTTTGTGGGAGACCCATTTAAATCTCAATTCCCATATAGAAATGCTCAACTTTCCACATGTTTTGTGCCATCTATGCCTTCAAACCTTTTGAAATATTTTACCCAATGAAAACAGCAAAAGTTTTTATTTTTTATAAAATAGCATGTGCTTATAGCGAAACAATTAATATGCAACACATTTAAATGATTAAAAGTCTTATGTGTTGGTCCACATTATTGGCAGTAGACATTTAACAATCTTTGACATGGTAGTTATATTCCCATTGTCTGTGTAAATGCAGATGGTCGTTGCTAATTTATCAACAGCTTAAATGAACTCAAGCATACCAAGATTTTATTTGAATCAAATCTCTAATGTGGAGGCATGCTTATTCTTGAGCCAAATCACGTTCAGAATCAGATGGCAATTATAATGACGAGTGACTCATCAAGAGCAAAGCTGCATTTCGTCTGGAGGCCCAGACAGAGCTTGCTCCACGCCACCTGCTGCACCACCACACCACAACAGTTGGAGACGTGAAGTCATTATTTTATTCCCAATCAAACCTTATTTAATTAAGCTTAAAGCAGGACTTCATCCCAGAACCTTCTTTCACTCCCAGAACCTTCATCCGCTCCCAGAACCAGAACCTGTCTCTTCTTCCCCATCACTCTTTTTTGTTTAAAATCTCCTTTTCTGAAATGCTTTCCATAAATACTCTTTGCTATTCTTTTTGAACAGATCCATCACGCCGAATGACGGCACAGGTCAGCCGTTGAATAAACGCAGGAATCAGAAAACCAAAACAATTCAATGTATGAACATTTAAGAATCTTTTTTTTTTAATTCACACTAGTAATAAAATTGCATTACAATTTCATAAAATAAATGTTCCAGTTTTTATATACAGAAAAAACAGACTGTACATTACCCTCCAAGGAGCCGCACCACCCAAAAGGGTGGAGAGAAGAATAAAACAAAAACAGAAAACAAACCTGAAACAAACATCACAAAAACATACAGGCAATACAGTGGTCAGCTAAGCAGGCACAACTGTACAGTGAAACTTGTAACTGCTCAGTGTTGGAAAGGGGAGGGGCCAAAATATGGTACAACACAGCCCTTAGACAACCAACAGGGCTCCGACTGTTCAAACAACAGCAGGTAGACAGATGCTCCTCTCTCTGGTAGCCGTAGAACATCCATCGTGTGTGTGTGTGTGTGTGTGTGTGTGTGTGTGTGCGGACTATCCAGAAATGTGTGTGGTTTGAAGGTTGCTGCAGCGTGCGTGGGATCAGCTATTGGAGCTGCGTGTCAAAGCTGCCGTTGAGATGGCCCTCCTCGTAGTCCATCTGACACAAAATCATGTTGTTCTTTAGGAAAAACTTATCGCCCACGCAGAACCTGCAAGCCAGCACAAAACAGCGGAGCAGTTAGCGAACCAGACACCACTTCACCATCACTGACGTCCTGTGTGAAGTGCTGACACTCCGCAAGGCCCCAGCAGCACTTCCTGCAGGTGTTAACGGCTGCCTGTCCCTCCTGACTGCCAGAGCCAACTTATAACTGGAGGAGGGGCCACACACCGCTGGAGGAGGGGCCACACACCGCCGGAGGAGGGGCCACACACCTTTGGTGGAGTCATGTTAGACAGTGCAAGGCTGGGGCGCTGTAGCATGGCTACTGGTTCTCTCTGCTGTTCCAAGCCCCTCCCCTTCTCCAGCCAAGCCCCTCCCCTCCTCCAGCCAAGCCCCTCCCCTCCTCCAGCCAAGGCCCCCTCAACATTTTCTAAACAAAACATAGCAGTGACATGATTGGCAACCCACTGAAAGCAACACTACCATATTCCCTTTGACTGGCAAAAGTGGCATGCTGGTTTCCAAGGAAACCGTGCCACCGGGCACCTCTTTCCCCTCGTTTCACGCCGCGACTCCACACCAACGTAAGAACGTTTTCCTCTAAACCTCTCCAGAATCTTATACCAATTAAAAAGCTAAAGAGCTCCATGTGTGTGGACTGCACTTTCTCCACTGACGTGTTTGCGTATGAAAACTGTGCAGTGTGTGGGAGGGGCTTGAGTGTCACAGGCTCTAATGTGCAGTGTGTGGGAGGGGCTTGAGTGTCACAGGCTCTAATTGTAAGGCAGGTGGTGCGCACGGGCACACACTGCTTGGTGTTAGACTAAAGGGACCCAAAAGCCGAACCATAAACAAACAAAAACAAAGAACTGAAACCTCCGCCAAAAGGAGTGCGGGAAAAGAGAAAAAGAAAAACCCTACAGTTAAATATAATGAAGGGTAAAACACAGTGAACTGAGAAATAACGCGGAGGGAACTCGACGCGCAGTAAATACTAAAAGAAAGGAAAACCAAATCAGAATGACAACAGAAAGACGCGGAAAAGCTCAACGCGAATACGAGAGAGAGAGAGAAGGCAAGGGAAACAAACTGCCAGGGAAGGGCTGACCATAAAGCCAAACGTGGCAAAAAACAAAACCTTTCCTAACTAAAACAAAAAACTGGATAGGAAGAATATAGCGGGGGGAAAACTTGAGAATGGTCCAAAGGACGCAGGAGAGCGAAGAGAAAACACTGCAGAGCAGGACGAGAGAGAGTAACGTAAGGAAAACCACGATACCGGCTGACCGCTTGAAAAGACCAAACAACTCAGCAAAGACGAGTCGCAGCCGGCTTCCTTAAGAAGGATGAGATCCGGCTGCGGCTCATCTTTGCTGATTGCGTGTTGTGGAATGCGCACGCCTTCTGGTATGCATGGCATGCGTAGAGGAGGGACCTGCCCTGACGGGGGACCGTGAGCGCCCTCTGGTGGTCACGGGCGGGGCAGCGCTGGGGCCTGCCCTGACACTAATGTGCAGTGTGTGGGAGGGGCTTCAGTGTCACAGGCTCTAATGTGCAGGGTGTGGGAGGGGCTTCAGTGTCACAGGCTCTAATGTGCAGTGTGGGCGGGGCTTCAGTGTCACAGGCTCTAATGTGAAGTGTGTGGGCGGGGCTTCAGTGTCACAGGCTCTAATGTGAAGTGTGTGGGAGGGGCTTCAGTGTCACAGGCTCTAATGTGCAGTGTGTGGGAGGGGCTTCAGTGTCACAGGCTCTAATGTGCAGGGTGTGGGAGGGGCTTCAGTGTCAGAGTGGGCAGAAGGCCTGGGGAGGGGCGTGGCACCCGACAGACGAGGAGTCGCTGTCAACAACCAGCACGCCACAAGTGCTCAGCAAAGAGTCTACGGTGTGTTTGCCTCACGGGAGAGCTCTCAGCTCCGAGCCCATACACTCCGCTGCTGTGTGCGGTTCTGGTCCACTGGGGTTTGTTTCCACTCGAACGGGGATCCCTATCGCGGTGGACTGCTGTGCTCCAGCGTGGCAGTGTGGCTAACAGGTGTCTGGGAGGGGCAGGTGGTGTGTTTGAAGCTCCTATGCTGGTTTTCTGTGTCCCGTGTGTCTCTCTGGCTGGAGCTGCCTGCTGTGTGCCTTCCGAGACCTGCAGCGCTTTGGGGTTAACTTTAGAGAGGCAGCATTTGGCAGGAGGTCCCGGTCAGCCGTCACGCCCCCCCCCCCTCACACACCTGCCCCACACTCTGCACTGCCACCGTCCTGAGAAGAGGAGAAGTTCTGTCCACAACGCAATTCCCAAAGGAGTCTGGTGGCTGTGCTGTGTTCAGCTGCTCTGTGCGGTGGAGAGGGTTGTCAGGACAATCCGTCTCGCCGCTGCCCAGACAGCCGGACCACCGGCCGGCTCACAGCTCATTTTGCTCCTCTCAAGTATATAATCCCGTGAACACAGACACAGCCACACTGCTGTTAACGGGAGGAGTAATTAATAAAGCATTACCGTGACGATTCAAACTGCTAAATAATGATGGCGCAATCAATTAGGGACCGAGAATGATGTAGTGATTAGGATGTATGAATGTGTGTGTGTGTGTGTGTGTCTGTACACATCTGTGTGTGAGGGGGCTTCTGTCTGAGCTAATAGCCTTCTTTTCACCATCTATAGATTGATAATAAAGGCTCACACAGACCAGGGAGGATCTTTCATGGCTTACCTCTGGTTACAAAGTTGACAGGCAAAACAGTCCAAATGGTAAACATTATCTCTGGCCCTCATCACCATTTCAAAGGCGGGAATCAGTTTACTGCAGGCTGCACAGTTTCCCGTCGTGCCGAAGAGTCTGGAAGTGAGAGAGAGAGAGAAGGAGAGAAGTGAGAGAGGAGAAAAGAGGTATGGAGGGAGAGAGTGAGGATATAGACACTTCTACCACCCGTCAGTATAGATGCTGCACTGCAGGGCTGCAGAAATCCAGCAAACGGTGCAAGAGAAACATTTAAAACCAAACAAATAGGAACACTTTTCCAAAAGTCTTATACAGCCCACAGACTGGACTTGGCACACACTTGATATTTTGTGTTAATGAGGGTCACAACCCTCGATGTTAATTCTTGGCTAATGATCTAATTAGAATGATCACATGGTACTAATCCTCTTCTTCAAAGACGCTTGGGCCTAGCACGTCAGCGGAGCGGTGAGAACAGGTCTCCAGCAGGCAGGCAGACTGCTGAAACCTTCTCCCTCACCCTCAAATCCAGAACAACTAATGAGAATTTGCTCAGACCAAAGCCAGCTGGATTTTTACACAAAAGGCTAAATTCTATAATGTAGTCAAAAGTTCAAAAGATTCTCACTGCAAGGAACCTCCTCCCCCCACCCCACCCCCCTTCTCCAGCCCCCCCCCCCCCCCCCCCCCCCCCCCCCACCCATCCCCTCTTCCCTGTTCAGTCTTCTCCATGGGTGGGGGAGATGTAACCTTGGTGAGGTAACTAGATGTTCGATGGTGCACAAAAAAGTGACACGCAACTCAGATTTCACCCTGTTTGTTTAAGGTTATTAGACAGGAGGCAGAAACCATCAAGGTCACAGAAGAACAGGAGGCTGTGGGGAAGATTGCCGCCTCTCTCATCTCTCCACCTCCCTCCAGTTCATCCCTCCCTCCCTCTCTCCTCTCCCATCCCTCTCTCCTCTCATCCAGTTCCTCCCATCTGCCCGATTTACATTTTCCCTTTCCAAAGCCCCTGTCCCATGTTTAATTTGGAGATCCAGAAGCACAGATAGACTTATACATTCCACCGACCCACGATGCAATGCAAAAAGTCGGAAGCACAGAGGCGTGGGGCTGAAGCAGACACACAGGATCAGCCCTGCGATACTCTGACAGTATGTTAAGCGCCCCGTCCTCCCCTCTCCTCCCCTCCGAAGTGCCCATGCAGAGGGGTGAGATCTGAACTAAACTTTCTCCAGCTCTTCCATATTAGTTTCTCTTGACTGCTCAGTCCTGGTCACAGACGGCATCTAGCCCACAGACTCGGCTTTTAATTAGAGTAGCTGGGCCTGCCCGAGCACGGCCATGAAGTCTGAGACATGGAGAGATGGAGAGATGGAGAGAGAGACAGATGGAGAGAGGGAGGATGGAGAGAGAAAGGGAGATGAGGGAAAGAGAGATGGAGGAAGGAGAGGAGGGAGAGATGGAAATGGAGAGAAGGAGGAGGGAGAGAAATGGAAAGAGAGAGAGGAGGAGAGAGGACAGAGACAGAGAGAGAAGAGGGAGAGATATGTAGAGAGGGAGAGACAGATAGAGGATGGAGACGGAGAGAGGGAGAGAGAGAAATGGAGAAAAGGAGGAGAAGAGAGAGATGAAGGAAGGAAGAGAGGAGGCCATGCCGGGGAGCATTGTTAGAAGAGACAGGTGAGTTGTTCAGGAGAGGTTAGAATAGGTTCCACCTCTCATACAGGTAAGAGCCGTGTACGAGGTGCAGCTTGGTCTGGTGGCAAACCACTCGCCGCTTCTGTTCAGCTTCTGGTTTTTAGGTTTTACACACATTTCTGGCTTGATTCAGTTGCCTTTTGACCACAGCTACATTCTGTAATGTTTAAACAAATGTGTATGTAAACCCCTGACTTTAGCCCGTGAGAGAGTCCCTGTCTTGACGCTCCGGTAAGCTTTGCTGCAGCAGGAGCCTTGAACACGGAGCTCTCCGGCACACGGGAGCTGGGTCATAAAACTTTGCTTGCTGCTGGTGGAGTTGTGAAGAGAGGCCGGTTTGTGGGGTCAGCAGAAATGCTCCGAGACTGAAGACCAGAGAGCTGCTAACAGAGATTCAGAGGTTCAGAGCCACTGCACCTGCGTGCGAGAACTCTGCCACATTCCTGTAATCCAGAGCGTCTGTTAGCCTGGCCCAGAGTCCACAGTGACATCAGGAGAGTCCTGCACATAATCGCTCGGCCTCCAACACGCGGCTACTGGATTAAAGCCTCAGATGACAGAAGGATGTGCTGCAAACGCGGACGGCACATCGTGGCGAGTGAGCGATCAGACACACACACCCTCCTCCTCCGCCCGACCGGCTCAGCCCACAGAACCATTTAAAAATACAAAGTCCAGCTTTTCAGTTTTAAACAGGGGCAGAGCGACGGCACTCTGAGGTTTTTAGGTTTAGAAGAGCACTAGACACCTAAGCTGATGGATTACACTCTACTGCATTTAGTCGTTTCAGAATAAAATACGAGTTTGAGGTGGTGAGAAGAAGCTGGGCATGCTCAGTGCTGCTTCATCTAAGTGGATTAGGGGGCTACAGACACTTCATGATGGAAGGTCATGTGCAGATGAAGAAGACAATGGCTTGCAGTTTAAACCAGTATAATTTATGATAAAGTGACACCGACCATTTTATTCAGAAGGCCATTTTGTGCGTCATTGTGTCGAAGGACTTTTAATGGGGTTGGATATTTTTGAATATTCTCCTTTAATATCTCCACATTTACTAAACGGGATGATGTCACCCATCAAAGGCTCTCATCACTGTAGTGTTCAGTACTTGTTCAGTTCTGATATAATTGAGTGCCTGTTTGATAAATATAACTGTAGCACTCATGATAGTCTTCATCCACTGAGCCCGGCGTGTGTTCAGATCCCCTCTGCTCTCTGGGGCCACTGAGCAGTGATGGTGGGGTCTTCTCACTAACGTTGTGCTACATGTTGGTAGGGAGCTGCTTGAAGCTTGAAGTTGAGGAGTATCGTGTTTCAGCCACCTGGACTGTTCAAGCTTTATAATCAGGCTCCATCATCTCACACTCCGAGAACATGGAGATGTGCTGGGGGTTAGATTCGAAGAGCTTAATGGAGGAGATGGTTAGGGTTAGGAGTTAAGGTTAAGTTTAGGGTTGGGATTAGGGTTAGGGGTTAGAGTTAGGGTGTGGGGTTAGGGTTATTGTTGGGATTAGGTTTAGGGCGTTTGTGTTCTCTCACCCCACAACGTGAGAAAGGTCCAGTATATTTCAGAATCTGAGCTGGGCAGGAAACGAGCTGTTATACTTGCAGGAACAGCTGATGGGATATGGAAGCAACAGTACATTCGATCCACCAAACGATCATCAATATATTATTAGCTTAAAGTAAACGTTCCTCTCTGATTGGCCACTGCCATGGCCACATTGTGTCTTCATGTCTGTGCGGAGCAGAGAGGATGTCTGCGTCAGCAGCAGTAACCCCCCCCCCTCCCCATCAGCCTCCGTGGTGAGATCACCACACTCTCCAGCACAGCTATAAAGTGAATCATCTCATTATTCTTTTGTGCTGAGTACTAATGAATGAGGTTGGCCAATTTGTTTAATAGAAGCAACATTTTCCTGCTCGGCTGAAGTGAACGTTTAATACTTTAGGAAAGGTAAGAGCAGACATGCATAAGACCAAGACAGGCAGGGTTGAGTGAGTGTGTGTGTGTGTGTGTGGGGAGAACTGAGTATTCATTATGGCACTACGGTGGCCCTGAAGGACAAATGCAGACAGAGCTCTGCTCATAATTAATGTGCCCATGGCAGAGCTCCAAAAATGCCAGGCGAAAATAAAGGCGGTGTGTGTTTGATCCAGCCGTCTGTCTGTAATCTGTGTGTCTCTCTGTACAGGAGGCAAATTCTGGGTGAGGATTCAACTTCATTAAAGAAGGGGGGGGGGGGGGGGGGCAGACAGAATCTCCCACCCATTGCTGGAGTGGGGTGTGTGTGTGTGTGTGTGTGTGTGTGTGTGTGTGTGTGGGTGTGGGTTAGGGGTGCACGATATGGACTAGAATTGCGATGTGCGATAACATTGTTGGATATCCCGATATCGATGTGAACCACGATAAATTAAGATTAAAATACAGAAATGTAGTGTCTCTCTGAACAGCAGCACGTTAATTTGTTTTGTTTTTTACTGTGTAATGAATCCAGAATAATTCCAAATATTTTGCAGGTTTATTCAACAATAGATTCAATCTAGGTTTATACTTTCACGAGTGAGCGACTCCGCACACCTCGTAAACCTCCGCGAACGGCGGAAGCGTTTAATCTTGCCGTGTCACATTCTTTGCAGTGTTGTCCGAAACGATATGTAGGCCTAGTAGTATAAAAAAACACCCCTCAAATACAGGGGAATGAACTTTTACCTGACCAATTTTAATGTTGCTTTGTGTTTCAGGTTTGAAAAGTGCTGGAATTTAGGCTAAAGTATTTGAAAAGGCTTGAAATTGTAACTACTTCGTTTCACAACAAATATCTGTCTGACTGAACAATTCTCTTGTATTACGTTAACATATACGAGCCTCTTGTAATTCCAGGACGAAACATGAGAGAACGTGAAGACGTTAAGATTGGGCGTTTTGAAAATAAATATCCATTAAATAATGTGATAAAAAAGCGAATTATTTCGAATCATTTCGAGTATATGTATACATATTTAATTCAATAACGTGCTGGGAATTATTGAAATGGACCTTTAAAGTGACGTACAAGTGCTTGAATTCCACCTTGTATAGGTGTATGAACCCTGCAAACATGACTGTTCTCATTGCGCCGAGACGCGGCGCGCGAGAACTTTAAATAAATAATAACATTAAATAATGTGATAAAAAAGCGAATTATTTCGAATCATTTAGAGTATATGTATAAATATTTAATTCAATAACGTGCTGGGAATTATTGAAATGGACCTTGAGAGTGACGTACAAGTGCTTGAATTCCACCTTGTATAGGTGTATGAACCCTGCAAACATGACTGTTCTCATTGCGCCGAGACGCGGCGCGCGCGAACTTACAAAATTCGAGAGGTGCACGACCTCGTGAATCGACAGCGCGCGAGGCAATTGCACACGGGCGAAGCCACCGCGATTACGCTATTTTCGCCTCCCGGACCCTCGCGCCGCATCAAGTGTAAACCAGGCTTAAACCAAATCGCGTGTCTGATGAGCGTGTTCACCCCACTCCAGGGTTGCCAGGTCCTACAAAAGTTTTCCGCACAAAATCTGCGAGTGTAAGTTGTCGGCGGGGTGGGGGTTGCGAGTGTGAAATGGAGACAAATTAAGTATTATATTGCGATCGATTCTTAGTGTTGACTTGTAACTTCCGCAGTAGCCCAACTCAAAAGTAGCCCAAAAAACCGCACCCTGCGGCCCCAGAATTTTTACGCGGCTGGATTTTCAAACAAGCCCAATTTGGCGTGAAAACCGCGAACCTGGCAACTCTGCCTCACTCTGCCTCTTGCCTACTTACGTCACGTGATCATAGTCTGCAGCGCGAATAGCTCCCTCTATTGCTGGACGAGGATAACGCAATTTGAGTTTGCTGTTATTCAAGGAGTTATCGTGGCTTTTTCGATGTGTTTATCGTGAAACTTCACATCGCGATAACGATAAAAATACGATTAATCGTGCAGCCCTAGTGTGGGTGTGTGTGGGTGTGTGTGAACTCTTGCTTCACCTAATTTTTTAAACCTTGAGCTCCAAAGCACTCCCCTGTCTTCCAGTACAAAGTTTTTAATTTGTTCCATAACAGATCTCATCTCTCTCTCACACACACACACACACACACACACACACACACACACACACACACACACACACACACACACACACACACACACGTGGGCTTCATTAGGCCATCAGGACTTACACAGTGGTGACCACTGACTGCCCTCCTCTCTTCCTTCCTCCCTCTCTCTTCATGAATCCTTTCTTCACTCTCTCCTTTCTGCTCTCCATGTCTCTCCTTCTACCCGTCACCATGGTCGTCATTATGAGCAGAAGAAGAGATGGGGGCCAGGACCCCTTCACACAGGCCACGCCCCCGCCGGGACCCCTTCACACAGGCCACGCCCCCGCCGGGACCCCTTCACACAGGCCACGCCCCAGCCGGGACCCTTTCACACAGGCCACGCCCCAGCCGGGACCCCTTCACACAGGCCACGCCCCCGCCGGGACCCCTTCACACAGGCCACGCCCCCGCCGGGACCCCTTCACACAGGCCACGCCCCCGCCGGGACCCCTTCACACAGGCCACGCCCCAGCCGGGACCCTTTCACAAAGGCCACTCCCCAGCCGGGACCCCTTCACACAGGCCACGCCCCTGCCGGGACACCTTCACACAGGCCACGCCCCTGCCGGGACACCTTCACACAGGCCACGCCCCTGCCGGGACACCTTCACACAGGCCACGCCCCCGCCGGGACCCTTTCACAAAGGCCACGCCCCCGCCGGGACCCTTTCACAAAGGCCACGCCCCCGCCGGGACACCTTCACACAGGCCACTCCCCCACCGGGACACCTTCACACAGGCCACTCCCCCGCCGGGACACCTTCACACAGGCCACGCCCCCGCCGGGACACCTTCACACAGGCCACGCCCCCGCCGGGACACCTTCACACAGGCCACGCCCCTGCCGGGACACCTTCACACAGGCCACGCCCCCGCCGGGACACCTTCACACAGGCCACGCCCCAGCTGTTGGCTCTCCCGACAGCAGTAGCTGTGGGATAAATGGCTGGGTCTCATCGGGAGACCCTGGGGACCAAGACTTAACGCCCAGGAAATAATCATGTTTAATTTAGCAAGCAGATGGCCCAGAGGAAGAGGCACAGCAGTTTCTGAAAGCCAGAGGTGTGACACCACACAGCCTGAACTAGCCCACAGCATGCATGTGCACACACACGTGCACACACACACACACACAAACACATATATACACCCACACACACACACTCACACACTCACACACACACACACTCACACGCACACACACTCACGCGCACACACACTCACGCGCACACACACTCACGCGCACACACACTCACGCGCACACACACTCACGCGCACACACACTCACGCACACACACACTCACGCACACACACACTCACGCACACACACACTCACGCACGCACACACTCACGCACGCACACACTCACTCACGCACACACTCACTCACGCACACACACTCACGCACACACACACACTCACGCACACACACACACTCACGCACACACACACTCACGCACACACACTCACGCACACACACTCACAAACACACACACACACACACACACACAAACACACACACACACACACACACACACAAACACACTCACGCACACACACACTCGCTCTTCTGGCCTCAAGGAAGAAATAAAAACTTTTTAATATAAATTTGTGCAATGTTAATTTTCTACAGAGCACTTCTCTCTAGTGTGTGTGTGTGTGTGTGTGTGTGTGTGTGTGTGTGTGTGTGTGTGTGTGTGCGTGAGTGAGTGTCTAAAAGGAACACCACCACAGCCTCAGAGACAACAAAACTCCAGCAGCTCAAGTGGATATGACCCCTATGACTCCACTGGAGAGAGAGAGAGAGAGAGTGAGAGGGGAGAGAGAAAAAGAGAGTGAGAGGGGAGAGAGAGAGAGAGAGAGTGAGAGGGGAGAGAGAGAGAGAGAGAGAGAGAGAGTGAGAGTGAGGAGTGTGCTGGGGAGCAGCGAGCCAATCGGACCACTTCGTTCCGCATCTGAACGTCGTGCAGGTGCGACACACCAATTCCAGCATAGCCCCGCCCACAACCCCACCCACAGCCCCGCCCAGCCGCAGCCTCCCCTTACCTCAGGTAGTCCCGACGACAGAGGATGAGGTTGGCTTTGGTGTAGAGGGTGGAGCCCACCTCGCCCAGACGGCAGTCGCAGCAGGCGCACTTCAGGCAGTCCTCGTGCCAGTACTTGTCCAGGGCCTTGAGCAGGTAGCGGTCTTTAATCTTGCGGTTGCAGCCGGCACAGCCCTTCTGCTTGCCTTTGGGCTGGACGGAGAGCATGGGCACACCTGTGGCGATAAGCAGACAGACATGGCGTCCGCGTGATTTACTGCCGGGTGAAGCTCCTGACTCTTCCTGTTCTCCGTTTCTTTGATAAGGATTCGCGGGCGTCTCCGGAGCGCCGGATCCGCTCGGCACGGCCGTTTCATATGCATGAGACTGCTCCTCCCCCAGATATGAGCAGGTCACTCTGGTCTACGCTCCACCCTAACCCCGGTGTCCTCCACCAGGAGGAGAGATTTTAACTCCACTGCCGAGACGAACACAATTCAAACACGGCTGTGTTGGGACTCTTTAGGACAACGTGTGCGGCTCACGGAGTTGTTTATGTGGTGTGTTAGTCTGACTGAGCTGTTGTGTGTGTGTGTGTGTGTGTGTGTGTGTGTGTGTGTGTGTGTGTGTGGAGGGCTGCGTGTGTGTGCTCGTGTGTGTGTGTGGAGGGCTGTGTGTGTGTGTCCTCCTCATGGGCAGTGTTTGGTATGGCTTAACATTAACCTTTAAAATCGCTGCTGAACACAAGAAGCTTTGCATTCAGCCCCAAGTGAGATACGTCACAGCCTAAGTGCTTCACGGCATGCACTCTCTCTCTCTCACACACACACTTACTTTATTTCTTGTACACTCATCTGTGTTTGTCTCCATGTTCCACCCTGCAGAGTAACCCCTCCCCCCCAGCACAGACGAGCACCTTTCAGGCAGCTAAAGAACAAATAAAGTCCATTTAATAACTGCACTAAACACTAATAGTCCATGTGCCGCTTGACATTTGTGTGGTGACTAAAAGCCACTCTTGGCCCCCCTCCCCCCGGGCTGCCCCCCCCCTCTCTCCAGTCCTCCCAGCGCTAACAGGTCCGGCCTGCAGGAAAGCGCAGACAGCAGCTCTTAAAGACACTCTCTCCCACACTGAGCTATTGATCCGTCTAATAGTACGTACGGCCGAGAGGGCCACTCTTGCTCACCGCTTTCAAAACACACTGCCCCCTTCAAAAGCCCGAGTCACACAACCCCCCACGGACAGCCGCGCCCGACACCAAATATCCACATACTCAACATCTAAACCACATTATTTATTATTATTTTATTATTATTATTACACCACCAAACCACAATAGAGAAACACGTTGATCTGTGGTTTCAGTGCCAGGCCAAATGATTGAATACTGCAGAGAAATATGTTATTAACCAGTTTAACATATTAACAAGGCCTTTTAATGTATTTGATTTTGCAGTGTGTAGCTCTATCACTTTAATGAAGCTTCCACAGCATGTAGTGCTGTTAAGGAGGACTGGATCAGAATCACCAACTGGTGTCACTGCATTACATAATCATGTGTGTGAGGGGTCATGACCTTTATCCAGCTGTGTGTAAGGGGTCATGACCTTTGTTATCCAGTGGTGTGAGGGGTCATGACATTCGTTATCCAGCTGTGTGTGAGGGGTCATGACCTTCATTATCCAGCTGTAAGGGGTCATGACCTTTATCCAGCTGTGTGAGAGGTCATGACCTTTGTTATCCAGCTGTGTGTGAGGGGTCATGACCTTTGTTATCCAGTGGTGTGAGGGGTCATGACCTTCGTTATCCAGTGGTGTGTGAGGGGTCATGACCTTCGTTATCCTGCTGTTGTCTTATATGTTCCTACCACACACCTCTCATCTGTTTCCCTCTCACTACTACCACACACACACTTGGGTCCCTCTCTGCTCACTACTACCATGCACACTTGGGTCTCTGCTCACTATCACCACACACACTTGGGTCCCTCTCTGCTCACCATCACCACGCACACTTGGGTCCCTCTCTGCTCACCATCACCACGCACACTTGGGTCCCTCTCTGCTCACCATCACCACGCACACTTGGGTCCCTCTCTGCTCACTATCACCACACACACTTGTGTCCCTCTCTGCTCACTACTACCACACACACTTGGGTCCCTCTCTGCTCACTATCACCACGCACACTTGGGTCCCTCTCTGCTCACTACTACCACACACACTTGGGTCCCTCTCTGCTCACTATCACCACGCACACTTGGGTCCCTCTCTGCTCACTACTACCACGCACACTTGGGTCCCTCTCTGCTCACTATCACCACGCACACTTGGGTCCCTCTCTGCTCACTATCACCACGCACACTTGGGTCCCTCTCTGCTCACTATCACCACGCACACTTGGGTCCCTCTCTGCTCACTACTACCACACACACTTGTGTCCCTCTCTGCTCACTATCACCACGCACACTTGGGTCCCTCTCTGCTCACTACTACCACACACACTTGGGTCCCTCTCTGCTCACTACTACCACACACACTTGGGTCCCTCTCTGCTCACTACTACCACACACACTTGGGTCCCTCTCTGCTCACTATCACCACACACACTTGGGTCCCTCTCTGCTCACTATCACCACACACACTTGTGTCCCTCTCTGCTCACTACTACCACACACACTTGGGTCCCTCTCTGCTCACTACTACCACACACACTTGGGTCCCTCTCTGCTCACTACTACCACACACACTTGGGTCCCTCTCTGCTCACTACTACCACACACACTTGGGTCCCTCTCTGCTCACTATCACCACACACACTTGGGTCCCTCTCTGCTCACTATCACCACACACACTTGTGTCCCTCTCTGCTCACTACTACCACACACACTTGGGTCCCTCTCTGCTCACCATCTCCACGCCCACATACAAAACAAGTATTTACTGCACCCAGATTAGTTCAGTAACTCAGAACCATCCATACATCAGCAGTGCTATGAATGTGAGGCAATTAGCATTTTCCCCTGTAAAAAAAAAACAAACAAACTAAAATAAAACCAAGAGAGAAAGCGTGTCCGTGAACAGAAAGGGCTTGTTAGTTAAACGTATGGCTTGTATGTGGGTATGAGGTGGTATTCAGCCATCCTGGTCCTTTATCAGAACAGAGGAAAGGAGGATCTAATTGGTCCAGTCCTGCTGATAACCATCAATTAGCCAAGTGTCTTCCCCTAGCTGAAACACACACACACACACACACACACACACACACACACACACACACACACACACACACACACACACACACACACACACACACACACACACACACCACCACCACCACCACCACGGGCCCCTTGAAGCCTACACATTAGGATCACAAAAATCGCTATAAATACCAATGTGTGGTGTAAATGAAGCTAAAAGACTTCAAATTGAAGGCACGCTTGCTGAGGGCGTCCTCTTTCTCCCCGCGTTTCATGGCTTGTTACAGGAGAGCGCTGTAGGTACCCCTACGGAGCGACTGTCAGCCTTCCAGAGAACTAAAAACAGTCTTAATGAGGGGAGAGAGCC